>NC_054382.1:76199659-76502159 GCF_017654675.1 Xenopus laevis | reverse complement strand
AAACTGTTATCACGAAATCCTCCCCTGCTCTGCTAACCCTTAGCTAGAATAAGCACTGTGCTTCCGTCATGGCAACTTCTCTACGTCACTAACATTTAACTGCTGGCTTGGTGCTATGGTTTTATCTGGGCTGGACAACCTTGCCCAACTTATTACATCAGCTTCAATAATTGTCTTTATATCTCTACTGGTGTTTTATAAATTGCACCTGTACTTTATACACAGATACATTACTATATGCTTGACATCTATTTCATTGCATGAAGAAGATATCCGTCTAGGAATAATTTTTCTAACACTTTGGGGACAAACATTGTTCTTAATAGTTTAAATCCGTACAATATCCCCATTACAATCCTGGGTAAGTTAGCACAGGAAGGACTATACTACAACAACTAAGATCAATGTAAAGTGGAACTATAACTATAATTTATAAAAGTTATTTAATTTGCCAGAAGGAAAGTAATTTGTCATTGTCTAGTCAAATTTGGTTTCAAGGACCGCCCACAAAGAAGCAGCTCTGTAGCAGTGTTTCACTTAATCCATTGCATGACTTCAATCAGCACTATCAGCTATCATTTTTATGTCATTTTTATGTCTACTGTCTCTTTAAAAACCTTTGCAGAAAAGTGTAGCTTGCGATGATTTTAGAGGGTAAAAACTCGAGTGCTACATGTTTTTTTAAGTAATAATATAAGATACATAATATAGAGGTATCAACTAATCAGATCTAAACGGTATAGGTATTTATAAATCCAAAGGCTAGATAGCAACAATATATAATTTGCTTAAGAAAAGGGGGCACATCATTGTGTGAAGTGGGTGGGTTGTTTAATGGATTTATATGATATATATATCCACAGAAATAATTCAGCACTCACAGGACTTGCTTAGAAAATGAAAAAAACTCTTACAGGACTTGCTTAAAAAAAATGAAAAAATCCCTTTTATTGTGCAAAATCAACGTTTCGGTCACATATTCAGACCTTTATCGAGATCTTTCTTGATTTCGTATATGTGGCCCAAACGTTGATTTTACACAATAAAAAGTATTTTTTCATTTTTAAAGCAAGTCCTGTGAGTGCTTTGATGTGCTTGCAACTAACACTTGGCACATTTTGACTCTTTTTGTGTGTGCCCTCCATTACTATGGTGTGTATATATGTGTGTGTTTAATAAAATACATTTGTGGCACTGGATTTCTTAAGTTGCAATCACACACATATGTATGTAGCTTGTGCAAAGTTTGCGGGCATATTTTTGGTAGGAACATTTATCATATGATATGAGGTTTCCTTTCTCTTTGAAAAAGTCATGTGCACTGCGACGGAAATGTAGCGATTTGAAGATTGAAGAATGCAACACAATCAGCATTTCACCGGCTGCTATAAAACAACAGCCACCATTAGAAATATTATATATTCTGGCAGGGTGATCACTCCCCTCCAACATTTGTTAAAAAATACTATTTCTCTTGGGTTTTTGGTGTTGGCCCTGGGAGGCAAATCATTGCTATTCCTACAGCAGAGCAAGTCCCAGTGCAGACTTTATGCCTTGCTCAGTAATGGCTGAAAAGGCTCTGCTTCTGCTGTACTTGATATTCCAGCTTGAGCCTCCCATTCTGTAAGCTCAGCCAGGGGGAGTGTCGCCCCAGGCCAAACATATGCTTCTTTCCATTGCACTAATCCACCTTCAGCTTGGAGGAATAATTGCCTGAGTGGCCATGGATTCACAGCACATTGTGTCCCTTGTTGGCTCCCATCAGCAAGGCACACGCCATTTCAATCAACTCTATTCAGGGCACTGTCTCCTTTTATCAAACCCCAGACCTTGCAAATGATGTGAACATTTAACAAACAGCACCATGTTGTACCAGCATCATTTGGCGCAGGACCCCAGTAGGAACACCACATCAGAGACAAGTAGAAATGCGCAGCTAAATATAATTGCAAACTGAGGCACAACGTCTGCCCTCACCCAAGAAAGGGTTAAAGGTAATGTATATAATTAGCTAAGAAAAATGGTCCTTACATAGTGTTATGCTTATAGAGTACAGTTAGTGGCAGTTACTACATCCTGTTCCTCTGCCTTTACTTTATATACTATCCCATATACTTTCAATACATCAGGTATGTTAATGACCAAAAGCTATCTTTCCTATGAGAAGCATACCTTATTTACAAGTGGGGCTTATCAAAGTGAACTACAGTAAAAGCCTCCATACATGTGTTTAAAAATATTATTTGAAGAAGGCATTAAACTTGCATTCTGCACTGTGCAGACATCATTTTTAAAGGGGTGGTTCACCTTTATGCTAACTTGTAGTGTGTTCTAGAATGGCTAATTCTAAGCAGCTTTTCAATTGGCCTTCATTTTTCTTTTTAATTCTAGTTTTCAAATGGGGGGTCAGTGACCCCATCTAAAGAACAAATGCTATTATTACTATTTTGTATTACTCATATTCCAATTAAGAGCCTCTCCTATTCATATTCCAGCCACTTTTTCATATCAGTGCATGGTAGCTAGGGTAATTTGGACCCTAGCAACTAGATTGCTAAAATTGCAAGCCAAAGAGCTGCTTCATAAAAAACTAAATAACTCAAAAACCACAAATAATGAAAAAATTAAAAACCAACTGCAAATTGTCTTAAAATATCAGCCTGTGCATCATACTATAAATAATATAAAGGTGAACAGCCCCTTTACCAACAGCCACAAAAGATATATATATATACTAATGTAATGGATAATGCCTTTGTGGCAACTTTGTATACCGTATATACTCGAGTATAAGCCGACCCGAGTATAAGCCGAGGTACCTAATTTTACCTATGAAAAGTGGGAAAACTTATTGACTCGAGTATAAGCCTAGGGTGAGATATGCAGCAGCCACTGGTAACTTAAGTCTACTGTGGTGTACAATGCAAAATTGCAACCAAAATAGAAACTGCCCACATAGGAAAGTATCTAATAACATGCTGTAAAACACATATAAAATGGTTCAGTGTTTCAGTGTTAGAATCTAAAAGTCAAGACTATAGCATGTTATTAAATTCTTTCCCATATACGGTATGCAAATTCTATTCTAGCCACAATTCACAACCACACACACCACAACAAGCTCCAGTTTTAGATAAAATGCGAAATAAACCTGTTCTATTCCATACCTATACTAGATGGTTTAGCAGTCTGCCCAGGGTGCCGTATGTTGTCTGTCCAGTAATCCCTCTGGGTTGCTGTGCAGTTTAAGTGAGGCCCCAAGCTCCCTTCCTGCCAGTCTAGGTTGTAGTGTAGGGCTATTGTGGAGCAATGCAGGGCTGTTAGAAGCTGCCAGGGCTGATGGCCTTGTTTGTGTTCACACCTTGGGCCTTCAAATACCTCTCAGCCTGTTTGTGTGAGGGCCTAAGGCTACAGGGGAGTAAATTGGCAGGAGTGCCCCCTGGGTTTCAGCAGCAGGGGACCTTCCTCCTTGGGGGCCCCTACTGCTGCTCCTTAAGTCACTGCATTGGATCAACCTGGGCGACAGAGGTCTGGGTGATGTGTGTGAGGGTGCACAATAGCCTTTTTGCACCAGGTATTGGGCTGCAGGGTGGGTTGCAAGATTCCCAGGGCCTGAAACGGGGCATCCCCAGGGTTCATGGTTCACTCACCCTATGTAGCACCCTCCAGGGAAGTCCCAGCGGTCCTAGTGATTGAGTGCCTTGTGGTTCTGGTACGGCATCGGATCATGCTCGCATTTACGCGAGTCCCCGGGTTCCGCATCTATGGTAGGCTGCAACTTGGTTTGGTGCTCCGGCGGCGATGCGTTGCTGGCTATTTCCCTGGATGCACTACGGGTAGTCACTGGGTCTGCTCGCGGCATCGGATCATGCTCGCATTTACGCGAGTCCCTGGCTTCCGCATCTCTGGTAGGCTGCAACTTGGTTTGGCGCTCCGGCGGCGATGCGTTGCCGGCTATTTCCCTGGATGCACTGCGGGTAGTCACTGGGTCTGCTCGCGGCATCGGATCATGCTCGCATTTACTGTGAGTATGCGGCTGCTCTGTTCTGTGGTCGGCTGGACGCCGCATTAATGTTAATCTTTTTAGACATACTGCAGGCCGGTTTAAGTTTAAACACGGGCCGCAATTGGCCGCAGACCATACTTTGACAATGCCTGATTTATACTGACCCGAGTATAAGCCGAGGTAGACTTTTTCAGCACATTTTTAGTGCTGAAAAACTCGGCTTATACTCGAGTATATACGGTATATGAACAAAGAGGGTATGCTTAGTATACCCAATACACCATACCCTAATTTCCAAAATGCCTATTACAGTAGGGCTATTACCAGCTAGCAAAATGTAACTTAAAAGGCTAGCATACCTTTTATTTTTAGAGTGAACTGTCCCAGGTATGCCAAACTGGTGCTTAGGGTGAGCTATAAATACTCATGGATGTGCAGAGTTTACAATGTTTTGGGGAATTACAAATGCTTTTTAGAGGATTCTGGGAACTGTAGCTCTGGGTCCTTGTTGGGCATAACTAGAAATATGCAAAATGCAGATATAAAGTGATATATAATGCTGCCCTTACAGTAGAAAAATAAAAGCAAAAAACAAAACAAAAAAGCAACAAGACAAGCCAGCAACCTGCAGCCCTTAATTTGAGGTAAATTATAATACAGACTCACTGTGAAAGCAGATTGCAATTAGAAACAGACTCTCAAACCAACAAAAGCATCACATACAATAACAAATGCTCGACTGACAGCAACTGTCACTTTCCCAAAATGATCTGTGGCCCAGTGCTGGATAATAAATATGTGTATTTCCTATCAGAAAAATCAGGGCAAGTTTTCCTGCATGCAAATAACAGTCACAGGCTGGATTCTGATATAGATCAGAATTCCAAGGAAAATCGATGTATTCAAAAGCTTCATTTATTTGTCATGTTGTAGAATAGAATATTGATTTATCTTACAGACCTAATTATACTGAGACGGGGACACAAATTCTAACAACCTAATTGTGGATTTACAACTCTTATTTAAAGCAGTCCTGGTCGCCTTGTATTATTTAAAATGTTAATTGACTCACATATCTGAATCCTAAAATACTACTAATTATTATTATTAGTATTTAATAGTACAATGAAATGATTGTATTTTGTGTTACTTTTAAAGGGGTGGTCCACCTTTAAATTAACTTTTAGTATTATAGAATGGCTAATACGGAGCAACTTTTCAATTGGCCTTCATTTTTTCTTTTTTTGTAGTTTTTGAATTATTTCCCTTATTCGTCTGACTCTTTCCTGCTTTCAAATGGGGGGTCACTGACACCATCTAAAAACCAATGCTCTGTAAGGCTACACATTTATTGTGATTGTAGTACACACACAGTAGTGTGGTGTCACCTCACCACTGAAAGGGTATTTTCAGGTGTTTTGATGCAGGCAACAGAATTGTCTGTGTACAATAGCCCTAAGTGTATAAAGCTTCCATTTCTAATATACTGCTTACTTGAAGGAAAATACAGACTAGGAACAGTAATTTCAGCTCTCAAACAGGGGTCACTGACCCCATCTAAGAAACAAATGCTCTATAAGAATTGCTACTTTCACTCTCTTTCTATTAAGGCCTTCTCATATCCATATTCCAGCCTCTTATTCCAATCAATGCGTGGTTGCTAGGGTAATTTGCACCCCAACAACTAGATTGCTTACATTGCAAACTGGAGAGCTGCTGAATAAAAAATGAAATAATTCAAAAAACAATCAAAAAATGAAAACCAATTGCAAATGGTATCAGAATATCACTCTCTACATCATACTTAGAGTTAATCTAAAGGTGAACAACCCTTTTAAATGCACCCATCAGAATAACCTACAGTGGGGAGAAAGTGGTGGTTGGGGGCTTGGAGGCACAATATTTTAAAATATGGCAGTACATTCTCATTTTATGGATTGGATATTGATATTATTGCTACAGGAGCTTGCCTGATGCCTCTTTATCTCCATAATAAATCCAGCCAAATTCAGATGACCAAATATGGACAAGCTGAGGAGCTTTAAACCGAACGATTTGGATTATGGTGTTGGACTGTGCGGCCAATTAAGACAAATCCCTAACAACCGTGTTAGAGAATTAATGGACCTACAATAGACTTGTTGAGCTTTGACACACCTTAACATTACTCATTGTCTTTGTTGTGAAATGTTTTAGCTCATCAAACTGCACCTTCATATTGTCTTTGCTGGGTGTAGTAGTGTCCAGGGGCAATCACCAGTAGAAATAGCGCTAGGATTACCCAGGCAGAACACACATGATGATATTAGTTCTCCCATTCCATCTCTGGTATCTGTGTAATATACAGGCAGGCTATTGAGACTGGAGGTAGATACGACTGGACTATAACGTTTATTAGGCACGTGCGATCCAATGATTACAGAGAGACAAAGGAATGCGCCGATTTCTCTGGTTATGTAGAAACTGAGCGAGGATCTTTGCACCACATCCTCAACTGTTAAGCGCTTCCAAAAGATAGTCATCAATTAACATTTGTCATTATTGCACAATGTAACAAAACCCTACAAGACAAAATTGAAATGTATATAGACCCATTCAAACCCATGGGATTATCAGAGAGAGCAGTAGGGAATCCAAGAGTGCCAAAGTCATTATTTTGATCCCCTTCCAGGTTATATCGCTTGGCCTATCGCTGCTATTGTCCAGGGATTTTCAGTTTTATAGAAAGTAGGTAAAAGGTTCTAGGTGTTATCTAATTACAACGAAAGCAACAACAAGGCAGATCAGTAGCACAATCAGGACACTGCATGGTATCACTACTGCTTATAATTAAAAGTTCCACTGCTTCTGATAATTATTGGTATATAATCTACAGTATGGTCATTTCCCTATGGGACCAGACTGTAAATTATATTCTTATAAACGGTGCGTTCTGGCCATTTATAACGGGTCCACGGCCGCCGAATTTGACGCATCGGTCCAAATTTGACGCTGCTGCGTTCCAATTGAACGCCAATGAGCCAGAATTGGACGCCGGCTCACCCGATTTGGATACCGGCGACCAAAATTGGACACCAACCCCCCTCCCAACATTTCACACAAAATGTTGATTATAATGCATAATGTACCCCCTACTGAAATTTATAAAGATATCAGAAGTCACCTCGGAGTTATGTGAGCTGTATAAAAGCACTCAGCCTTCGGCCTTGTGCTTTTATATGGTCACATAACTCCTCGGTGACATAATATCTTTATAAATTACAGTAGGGGGTACATTATCCACTATATAAACCACACAGGAATTGCTTTGATTTCTTGCACCTCATTCAGTGAATGGACAAGATTCTGTTCGCCTATTAAATCAGGTCAGACCTGCCCTGGACACTTTGCTCTTATTATATTATTATATAACAGAAATGCACGGATAGAGAAGAGTATAAGAAAGTGAGAGACAGAGGTGGAGAAACGAGGGAGCGAATTGTGGCCAGGAGACAGTAAGGAAGAAAAGGAGAGCAAAAGGCAGAAAGGAAAATCCAGAGAAAATGAGAAATAAAGAGACAGAGAGGGAGACGTGTGATAGGAATGAAAGAGGAACTAGATTGGGTTTAGAAATTAAGACACTTGAGACAGTTGGAGATACATAACAAGAGGGAGAAGGTTAGGGCTGGTTTGACCCCATTGTTATTAATATGGAAAAAAATCTAAAAATATAGGAAGGCTGGTATTTTTTTCCAAAAAAGGTGGCAACCCTAAGGTAGTGATAGTGAGTTTGAGGAATAAAGAAATTAAAATATGTAGAAAAGAGAGAAATGATGAAAAGCAAAAAAGGAGGATAATAGAATAGAAGAAATAGCAAAGACATGGGGGTGGGATGGGAGAGAGAAATTGGGATAGAGAGCCAGGTTGAGATATAAAGAAATTAAGATTGGAGAGAGAACAATAGGAATTCACAGATGCGGACACATTAATAAACATGGTCATTTCCCCTAAAAAGCCAACATTATAGTGAGGGCTAGTAGCCTGGAGACATGACAGGGTCACACAGCAGCTGTGGCAAGGCCAGAACTCTAATGTCGGCTTGTGATATCCCCCCCTATGCCATCTCAGTGTGCCGGAGGCGAGCAATAGCCAGAGGCTGTACTAGTGGCATCTCATGATAAAGGGCTTAGCCAATGTGTCACAGAACAGAGCTTCTCTTACATAGCAACTAATCCCCTCCCCCACTCTAATCTGGAACATTTAAAGCCCCTTCTTCCCACGTCTCATGACATTTTACTTTATCCCGAGTTCCCAGAAAACCTACCAGTGCTGAGATCTGAATGAACAAATGATAGGTGCACAAGTTAAATAGACTTGGGTATGATAGATTTCTATTGTCAACTAGAGGGTCCAAGAGCTGTGAAACGATATATTAACTGAGATCCCATCTCCTTTTAATCACATTACACTTTAAGTGAGCATGTGTAATTTCACCCACCAATGATTTATTTAAGCGATGAAACACAATTACAAGTCTCATATACAAACAGAGGCTATAGGATTGTTTTCTGTAAAAGGCAGCATTTGATTTATGAACTCTTATCACATTTATGCTCCAGTTTGCAAGTCCAAACTAGTATTAACCAATTAAAGGGCCAGTCACCTTTTGATGTCCTTATTTGGTGCCAGTCTTCCTGTTTAAACATGTAGACATACAGCAACATTTCCAGTATTGTGCACACCATTTAATATTATTTCTGTTTTAATCTTCCTTAAAGGGGTTGTTCACCTTTCAATTAACTTTAATAAGACACAGAGAGTGATATTCTGAGACAAGTTGCAGTTTTTTATTAGTGGTTTTCGAGTTATTTAGCTTTTTATTCAGCAGCTCTCCAGTTTGCAATTTCAGCAATCTAGTTGCTAGGGTCCAAATTACCCTAGCAACGATTTGAAAGCTGGAAAGAGTCAGAAGAAGAAGGCAAATAATCCAAAAACTATAAAGAATAAAACATGAAGGTGAATTGAAAAGTTGCTTAGAATTAGCCATTCAATAACATACTCAAAGGGATTCTGTCATGATTTTTATGGTGTAGTTTTTATTTCTAAATTACAATATTTACACTGTAAATAATTCACTCTAACATGTAAAATTTCATTCCTGAACCAGCAAGTGTATTTCTTAAATTTATAATATTGGTGTGTAGGCAGCCATCTCAGGTCATTTTGCCTGGCCACATGCTTTCAGAAAGAGCCAGCACTTTAGGGGACTTTAGGGGACTTAGTGGGACTTAGCTTTTTACTATTGAGTGTTGTTCTTAAATCTACCAGGGAGCTGTTATCATGTATCAGGGAGCTGCTATCTGGTTACCTTCCCATTTTTCTGTTGTTAAGCTGCTAGGGGGGGGGTGGGGGGTTGGAGGAAGGGGGTGATATCACTCCAACTTGCAGTACAGTAGTAAAGAGTGATTAAAGATTATCAGAGCACAAGTCATATTACTGGGGGCAGCTGGGAAACTGACAATACTATTGACTGTTTTCCCATGACAGTATCTCTTTAAAGGTGAACCACCCCTTTAAGTTAATGCTGGCAAGGAGGGCGCCCTCAGAAATTGCAGGGCCCCATACGAGAAGCCCCATCTACAGTTCCACCACACACTAAAAAAAAACAAAAAAACATTGGTGGCTATGGTTCCCACATGTTAATAAAAAAAATAAAAAAATACTGGTGGACAGGGCCCCCCCATTAAAAAAAAACATTTGTGGTCAGGGCCCCACATTCATTAGTGTGGCCCACCTGCTGTCAGTGAGCTGCCAACTACAGAAGGGAGGAGGGGAGCACAGTTGGCTGCATCTTCTTCCAGTGACAGCATTTTCTTCCCTTATTGGTCACAGAATTTAAAGTCCTGGTAAAGCTGCGTGGTGATTGGATGAGCTGGAGTAGAAGTTCAAACCTCAGCTATCCAATCCCTGAGCAGCTCACCGGGACATAAACTCAGTGACCAAAAAGGGGAAGTAATGGACAGAAGATACCTCCCCTTGTGCTCCCGCCCTGCCTTCCTAAAGTCAGCAGCTCTCAGAAAGCAGGGGGGGCCCGGCTAATCAAGAAAGTGCAGCATGGCCAGGCCCCCCTTACCGTCGGGGCCCCCTATGACTCTCCCCCCTGTCCCCCCCTGATGGCTGCCCTGCTGGCAAGCCATTGAGCAAGCGTCATACTGTAGTTTGCAACTGGGTTTGATTGTACCAGAGAATCATGTTGGGAATAGAATGGACATGTTACAGTTCCACTGACCTTCCACACTCACTTATGTACATCAAAGTAACTGGGTCCCAACATCATTTTAGGGTTCACTAAACTTGGGGTATAAGACATTTTTCATAAATCTATATTATCAGTCAGAGCCTCACAGGACCCCTTTTGTCTGCTGTCCCCCACTAGTTGCAAGGTTTGCTTCCTCTACAGTTACACATCCCTGCCCACATTTACGCCAGAGCAGCCCAAATGAATTCCATTGCACTTACTCAAAATGATCTGCCTAGTATCCCTCTGGTAAGGAATTGCTCTCCCTGTCTGTTTGACAATGACTTACAATTCCCCACCATGTTTGTCAAAGTAATGTTTCTACTAAACCACTTCTTTTGAGGTCAACACAGTATTTTAGAAGTGCCCACTAATGATCATTAATGTGCACATGACCAAAAAAAAGCAGAGAAGACATGGTCTCCAATATAAATAACCTGTTACTTTTAGACATAATTACTTTGCGTAGGTTTTAAATTGACATTTACACAATGAGCACACCTTTCATGCTAGTGCAACTTACAGCCCAAAGAGGCACAGAGAGATCACAGTCTTTGTAATTGGATGTGTTTTTGAGAATGAGATCACATGGGTTTACACTTGCACTATGGCACTAAAGTTAAGGAAAGATGCAGGTTTTGAGCATCAGTGCCACAAACAATGGCTATGATCTTGATTTACGTGTGAGCAGTTTCTGTATCACTGCTGTTTCATGGGAAATGTAAATATGGCCTTAGGTATTCATATCTGGGTTTGTCTTTACAGTCACATGTGGGGCAGGATGATCCAAAAGGCCCATGCTTGAAGGGCCAGCTGGGCCTCTTTAAACAGGAAAATTAGAATTCTGTAATGTATGTGTTCAGAAGTATTGCTGTTCTGGAAAATAATTTAGATTGCCTTAGCACAGAGACAAACAATAAATCAATAAATCAGCTTCTGTTTTTTATTTCAATATATATATATATATATATATATATATATATATATATATACTGATAGGACTTTAAGACCATTTTGCACAAGAGATACATAAGCTATTGCTGTTCTGGAAAATAATTTAGATTGCCTTAGCACAGAGACAAACAATAAATCAATAAATCAGCTTCTGTTTTTTATTTCACAAGAGATACATAAGCTATTTAGAAAGCATAGGTTAAATGTCACTCTACCTCTTTACACACCTTTCTTATGAAACACTGGACTGTTTCTGACAAGAACAAATCTTTTTTTTTTATAAAAAAATAAAAATAAATGTATAATTGTATAGGTTACAAACTGCAAACTGCACATACCCTGATGTGTCTTTAGATTTGGAACAATCAGGTGCTGTACTGAGGGGATAATAGGGATACCACATGGTTAAATAGGTTACTTTCTTGATCAAGAGTAACTATTCAGCAGCCAATATCTACGTATGTATGTAAGGGGTATGCCATTAAAGACACTTTAGGCATAGTTATTATTCTGTGTAATGCACCACACATCGCCACGCTTTGCAGTGTAAGCAATGGAAGCAAAATGTTAAATTTCAGCGTTATTTATACTGGTATTCACATATTGTAAGATTACACACACCTTCGCCATTTATTTTAAACAGCTTTTTTCGCCCTTTTTTATGCTAATTCAGGGCCAGATTTCAACTGCGGGAGTACGGTCCTAGTACCCACCACTCAAACAACCCCCTCGCGAGCACACGTGACGGAGCACTGGGGAGATGCGTGTCCCCAGTGCACCTAAGCAAGAGGCTGGACGGCATGCTGTCCCTAATATTTTGCTGCACTAGGCCCGGGCCTTTGTGGCCTCTCTACAAATCTGGGCCTGGGCAAATTTCATTTTACACAGCATAATAAATATGACCCTAAGTTTGCTTAGGTGCAGTAACCCGTACCATAGCAATCAGAAGAAAACATTTACTGGGCATCTTATTGGTTGCTATAGGTTACCGCTCCTGGGCAAACTTAGAAGCACATTTATCAAGGGTCGAATTTCGAATTCATGTGAGTTTTTTTAAAACTCCCATAAACTTGAAATTCGACCCATCTAAATGTATTAATGAAATCAAATTTTCTCAACTCGGACGAAAACTCAAATCGAATTCGATTCGAATTAGAAAAACTCGGAAGTCAGAAAGGCTGCAAACATCACCAAAATGATCCCTGGCCCTCTCCCATAGACTTATACAACAATTTGGCAGGTTTCAGGTGGCGAATAGTCGAATTTGAGATCTTAAAGGGCCAGAGTATGATAAATCTCGAAATTCAAATTTGAATTAAAACTCGAATTGAGTTTGGATAAATCACAATTCAAATTTGACAGTTTTGACCAAAAACAAAATTCAAAAATTCGAATTCTACATAAACTACATTGATTGACATGGCCAGATGGAAGTGCTGAGCAATGAGGGCCTCAAAATGGGGCATATGCCATAGGTCAGGTGGGCTTCTTTTGCGACCTTCACCAACTGGCCCTTATCTGGATGAAATGCAATCTAGTGGACAAGTAGGAGGGACATTTAGATACCTCCCATTGGCTGGCCTTCATTAATACTGAGAACATAGACAGCATTATATTTAAAGTGGAACCACTGGCCCTTTGTTAATGACCCCCATACACTCAATGATAACAGCACTATAGTCAAGCGGGAGCTGCACATTTTTTTGGTTAAACAACCTTTCCTACATTCAGCTCTCTCTCTTTCTCTCTCTATATAATTATTTGTGTTCTTGTGATCTTTATTCAAAACTGAACATAGAAGGAGTTTTCCAAGTGGATGACTTATTTCAGGGTGAATCTTTCCAATAAATATATTTTACAGGTTTTGCTAATAACTACATACAAAGCTACTAACACCTGGTTCAGGAAACTCTATAATTAATTCAGAGGCTCTTTTCTTCCACCCACATATGACAAATTATTATGGGAACTGCAACTGAGAGACTATTAAAATGATTCATTTATGACTTTAAGACTTACAAATAATACCCTAGTAATTTTTCAAACACATAGCACAAAAAAAAAAAAACAACCCAACATCTTCGCAGATTAAACCATACATTCCTGCCACTTAATTTTAGCTGCCCCCATGCAGTGCCTGCATTCAACAGCACTGTACTCATGAAGGGCAGGTTAGGGATGGCAAGAAATTGACAGGGAGCACCATGGGACACAGGATACAGCAGAGTCATGCAAATGTCCCTGCTTCCTGATGTGCATACTGGTGCTTCATTACTTTCAAGTTGGAGCCTTGAATATATATATATATATATATATATATATATATATATATATATATATATATATATATATATATATTTCAAATATGTACGCGCACTCTAATCCAAAAATGGGTGATTGATTTAAATCTTAAAGATATTTGAAAAGCCCACCAATGTATCTTTTTAGTGATAGTTTTTCCACTGTGCATTCCAATGCTTCGGTCCACATTTGGACCTTTATCCTTAAAGGGGACCCAAAATAAATATTCAAAATCCTATTTCATCACATTAATCAAGCAAAATGAACTTTAATTACACTATATACATTATATGAATCTTGTTTCCTTCAGTCTGGGAATTCATAATTATAGCAAGCAGGCAGGAACCATTTTGTGGGCACTGTTATTAATTCAAGCCTTGCATCATCTCAGAGTCTTGT
This sequence comes from Xenopus laevis, assembly GCF_017654675.1. Classification (NCBI taxonomy): domain Eukaryota; kingdom Metazoa; phylum Chordata; class Amphibia; order Anura; family Pipidae; genus Xenopus; species Xenopus laevis. Next base: position 76,488,222 of record NC_054382.1, on the reverse strand, counting down.
TTGTGCACCAGAATGGGGGACCTGATGTCCATCCCCATACACTGGCTACACAATTAAATGGTGAAGAGAACTGGGGGAATGTGAGGAGAGCAGTGACATCTAGGAAGTGCTGAATGGAAAGTGAAAGTAATTGTCTGCCCCACCTCTATGCGTGAGGCATAGAGGAGGGGCAGACAATATTTGATTGACAGCTGAGATTTTTAAATGAGCTTACAACAGTTATGAATGCTTTAATAAAAAATATAAATTGGATTTCATGTTTAATTTGAAAACTACTTTTATTATACAGCTTTTTGTGATGGATGGATGTATATATATATATATATATATATATATATATATATATATATATATATATATCTATATATTGAAGAGTAAATATTACATATTTAATCTGAATATTAAAGATAATATTGAACAGAAAATGCCAATTTTAGATTTAAAGCAGCAAAGAGTAGTGTGGTGTCACCTTACCGCTGGCATGAAAGGGTATTTTCTGGTGTTTTGATGCAGACTTTGAAACGCTTCCATTTCTAATATACTTATTATTTGAAGGAAAATACTTAGAAAAGGAACAGTACTTAATACTATAATAATATTGAAGTAACTGTTATTTCAATTGAAGGGGTGGTTCACCTTTAAGTTAACCTTTAGTATGTTATAGAATGACTTTTTCTAAACAACTTTTCAACTGGCCTTCATATTGCCATTTCCACAGTTTTTTTTTAATGTATTTGCCTTCTTCTGACTCTCTCTAGTTTGCAAATGGGGCCACTGACCCCATCTGCTTTGCAAGGCTACAAATGTATTTTTATTGCTACTTTTTATTTACTCTCCTATTCATATTCCAGTCTCTTATTCCAAGCAATGCTTGATTGCTAGGGTAATGTGGACCATAGCAACCAGATTGCTGAAATTGCAAACAGCAGAGCTGCTGAATTAAAAAGCTAAATAACCCAAAAAACACAAATAATAAAAAATTAAAACCAGTTGCAAATTGTCTCACAAATATCTTTACATCATACTCAAATTTAATGGTGAGCAATCCCTTTATCTGTATAATCAGTTTTGATGTTAATAATGACTGCATATAATTATAAGTACCCAAACTAGTTATTGGTAATAGATAGCATTCTGGGGTTCAAAAAATTAGAAAAAAAAAAACAAACAAAAAAAACTATGGTTAAATTGACCATTTAGGTAGGTACCACTGTTAAAATTCCGGGCAGTGTAATGGCGTATTTAAAGATAACAATGTATTGCACCAAAAATGTACCAACATGAGATTAAAGTTTCTCTACATGTGATTGTAATGGTGTGGTGTACTGTATCAAATCTAATGCCCTTCTTATCTTGCCTATGTGGGACGAATAGGCCTTACAATAAAAGTACGGCTAAATAACATAAATCTTCCATATAGAATCATAAACCTCAAATTAAAGAGAAAGGGAAAGTCTGCTTGTACTGAGCAACCAGGCCAAAATACACCATACACCCCAGCATTAAGTTAAATGTAGTACAAATGACTTTCTGCCATGAGCGTATCATTCTGTGTTCTCCAGAAGCCATTTGGAACCTGTTATGTCCCCACATTATTACATTACTAATGGTATAGTGATCAAGTTATATAAATATTGCTGGTGACCATTAACCTGAAATAAGTGATTGTGCATTAGCCCTAAAAATTCTTAAGGGAAACTATTTTTGGCTCAACAAGTAGTGGTTTCATGTGCCCTGGGGCTGTGACTGGGTTTGAAAAAGTATTCAGAAAAATAATTCTTTACTCTTGCAGTTTACCATGTTCTCTGCATCTCAGTAAGCAGGGTACTGCCCAAAAAACATGACACTATGTTTACTTTCATGTTTTATATTTTTCTTTGTCTTCAATTGACTAAACCTACAGCAATGTTGGGTGCAGTACTGGGTATACAAAGTTATAGACCTGCAACAATTTTATTGGGTGTGCCTTCTTAATTAAGGAATCTCAGTTATGGTGGTGACATTGCTCAGTCAAAAAAAGATATATCAAGGCTCCGTTGGTTCACTTTCTCTGCCGGTTTAAATAGTGTCTGTTCTCCCTCAGACTTGTAGTAGAATCCAACCAATATTGAAGAGAAAACCAGTGCTCACTAGCACGAGGTTAGACAAAAAAAGACAAGAAAAATAATACCAATATAGTGCAGTATTTTGCTATTATATTGACACTCTACTTTAACGAAATAGTGAACTTAGGTGCCCTCATTGTTCAGTTTATCCAATCTATGCACCCCTTGCTACCCCACTCCAAAGCATGCAATGTGATACATTCAAATGGTGGGGTACTTACAAACGATGAAGAGGAAGTGTACATTAAGAGAATTATTAGGCTGAAGATTCAACTGCTCCAAATTCTGCAGCTCTATAAAGATGCACTGACATAGTGTAAATAACTTGTGGGGGGGGGGCCTAGGCCATCAGTATTTTTTTTAATTGCAGGGGGGCCCTGATCACCAATGACTTTTTATAACTTGTGTGGGGGGGCCCTAGGCCATCAATATTTTTTTTTACTTGCAGGGGGGCCCCTGCCACCAATGTTTTTTAAAAAAATATTTTCTGGGGCCCCAATTTTTTTTTTACTTGTAAGGGGGGCCCTGGCACCAAGGTTTTTTTTTTTTTTACTTGCAGGGGGGCCCCTGCCACCAATGTTTTTTAAAAAAATATTTTCTGGGGCCCCAATTTTTTTTTTACTTGTAAGGGGGGCCCTGGCACCAAGGTTTTTTTTTTAAAACTGATAGGGGGGCCCTGGTCACCAATTTTTTAAAAAAACTTTTATGGGGGGCCCTGGCACCACAGTTTTTTAAAAAAATATTCTCTAGGGCCCCAATTTTTTCCATCCATCCATCCATCCATCCATCCATCCATCCATCCATCCATCCATCCATCCATCCATCCATCTATCTATCTATCTATCTATCTATCTATCTATCTATCTATCATCTATCTATCATAATACCTCTCTTTTCCTCTCTTTCTTTGTAAAAGTGTAAAAGGTTAATACCATTAGCTCATATTCTGATCTGGTTCCAAAGCTGTCCTTCTAAGAATGGAGCTGTGCATTCCCCAAACAAACTAGTGAAGTGTTTCAAGCTCATCATGCGGAAAAAAGAGCTAATCTGAAAATTACTACCTTAATACAATCCTCAAGGATTCAAGGCATTCCCCAGACTATGTAGAAGCACAGCCAAGGGAACTGATGGGGCGTACCCAAAGATGACCTTTGCCAAAATGCAAGAGTAGCGAGTAACACTCAGCATAGCTACATACCATTACTGCTGTAAGGTGAGACAGGCCTGGCAGCCTGCAATTATTCAGACAGGTGGAAACAATACAGACAGGACATGTTCTGCTCATAATTTCCTTTCAACATGATATACACAAATATTATGTAACATAGAAGATAGTTGTGCTGTAGCTGTGCCTAATAATTAAACAGCTAAAGGTATTCTGATAATATCTAATACAGTGCACTGCAGCAATTACACTTTCCCAGGAAAAATATAACTCACCATAAATGGGGATTAATTAACTTTACAGCCGTATTATACTATGCCTTTAGTAACATTTGTCACAACTTTAAATAACCCTACATTCCTAAAGCTTTCAAAGGATGAATTTAATTAGGTGTGATAAACGTTATCATATGTTTAACACGTGCATTTTTTATACTAGTAAAAATGTTTTTTTTTTCTTTTATGCAAGATGTTATCAGCTGAATGAAGCAATTAGTTAACACATTCACATACACGGGGGGGGGGGTTGGGAATGGCATTTACCTGTAAATGGCTAAAGATCGAATTCTGTCTAAACTTTCTGAAGTGTTTAAAATGTATGTATTATTATCAGTGCAATGCAAAATTAAGTGAAATCTAGACTAAACTGACCAAGTTTTTAACAAAATTCAGAATTTCATATAGAGAAGTAAATATACAGGTATATATAATGTTTATCCCCACAAACATTTTTTTTATCAGCATGTGATGTCACAGTAGGTTAATGGTCTACATGGTTCTTTCATTTATTTACTATTAAATATACTTTATTAAACTGTAGGGTCATAAGCACTTAATTTTGGGATATAGACACACATTTTTATACTGTTGAGGGGGTTATTTATCAAAATCCAAAAATTTCTCACTATTTTCTGAAAACTACTCCAACCATATCTGCATGGGCTTCTTCTGCTAGTTTAGGGGTTCTACTATGGGCTGCTAAGCACAAAATGCTAGTACAACATGATACAGGGACAGCTTACCTTTGTCCTTTCGTAATAATGGAATACCAGCTATGTCAGCAGTTCTGTAACTCTCCTCTAGATTAATTAAAATACCATGGTACATGTTGTTTCGATAAATGTCTTAAGATCTGACTCTGATCTAAAAGGAATCTAGGGGAGACAAAAAAGGCAATCTAGCTGTTGTGTTTACAGAAAACAAACAAGCTCACATCCTACAACCAAGAATAAAATAGGAAATAAGATATTTATATGTAATTATCTAATTTTCTGTTATAAAATATAGTATGTATAGAAGGGTAAGAGTCCATTTAATCCAGGGATTTGACATGCTACACAGTTCTTCATTGTTTCCTAACATAGAGTAAATTGTTCTCCTATAATAGATATAGTAAATAATAACTTGTATAACAGGTTATAAACCAGTATTTCAGTCACAAAGATGATTCCACGGATTAAATTTAATTCCCCTGAAAAAAAAAAAAAAGATCAAATAGTACCATTACAATCAAATGAAACACTTAACATTTCCCAACAAAATCTTCAAAAAATTCAAAAATTTGGATTACTGTTTGGAGATTTTTGAGAAATTTCTTTTCATCTTATAAATACGTTCCTTGATTAATTGATTGAAGTGCTTTTTTTTAAATCATATTTCCTCTTGTCAATTATGCAAAATACTATTTCTCTTATTCTTCTTTGTGGACACTCCTTCTAATAGAACAAGCCGGGAACATTCCCGGACACAGCTCACTTCTGGGTTTTTAAGCTTTCTTATTCAAAGCAGAATTGTTTATGTTAGGATAAATTATGGACATGGATATTTAGAGTTCCTCAACAAAACAGAGCTACCACCCAAAGAAAAAGCAAAACAAACACAAATCTGCTGACTAGGATATGATAATACAGAATTATTTAGCAGAGACTTTCTGATAGATTTAAAGGAGAAGGAAAGGTTACAATTAAGTAATCTTTATCAGAAAGGTCTATATTAATACACCAGTAAACCCTCAAAGTAATGCTGCTCGGAGTCCTCTGTCAAAAGAAACACTGCATTTCTGTCCTTCTATTGTGTACACATGGGCTTCTGTATAAGACTTCCTGTTTTCAGCTTTAACCTCCAGGGCATGGGCTTGAGCATGTTCAGTTTGCTCCTTTCGCTCTCCTCCTCTCCCTGCTGTAGTCTGAGCCCAGAGCTATAAGTGAGCAGGGAGAGACTCAGGCAGGAAGTGATGTCACAGCAAGCTAAAATGGCAGCTGCTATCCTAAACAAACAGAGAGAGTTTTTAGAGCTGTTTACTCATGTATGGTAAAGCATTCTACAGAATAAATATAGCATTCCAGCTTGCATGATTATGATTAATCTATTAAACTGCCTCGGTGGCTTTCCTTCTACTTTAAGACACAGATAATATTATTTCCATGATGATAACATATCCATAATTTACCATTCTATGATGTCAGCTGAAAATGGAGTAATCATATACATTTCTAACAAAAGACACTAATATAATAGCAAATGAAACATGGGAAAGAGTAGATGGAAACAGTTATCCACATAGAGAGAAATAGCATCTGCCAAGGGAGTCTTCAAGTAAATATGTGGAACAATTAATGTTTACAGTGACAATGGTGAGTGTTAAAAAAATCTAACAGCCTTTTTGTTTATTGGTGAAGCAGATGGGCTCATAGTCATCCATTAAAACACTGTCATCATAAAGCTAATGTTCACTTCTAAGAGTCTGAGGATGCTGCATAACCGCCGAGAAGCTTGCTAAGGTCTCTTGGAGCAAATCAGCCATCTCTCTCTCTCTTTTTTATTTGTTTGTTTGCTAATGTAAATGTTTCAGTACTAATTTAACATGTAAGCGAAAGTTAAATAAAAGAAAATTTATTGCACTCGAGTGAGCAAAGAATATCCAAAAGAGAAAAATCACACTTCATGGGTACATATGTTTGAATTAATACAGCATAATTTAATTTGAGTGGCAGTAAGGGTAGCAGGGAAACCACCAAGCCTTGTACAATTGTTGTATATTTAATTATAATAAAAAAAATATTTTACAGGAGTTTTAACAAAACAAAGCAAAGGATGGTATTTTTGTTAGAAAAATTATTTTAGCAAATGTAATTAAATGTTTTAGTGCAGTTTTAATAAATTATATAGGATGTACAAATATTCTTGGTAAAGAGGGTGATCCATTTAGGCAGCATAACACAAATAGCAATAAGTATTCAATTATGTTCACATTGATTAGTTATGTTACATACTATAATTACTGTATTGTAATTTTCTTTAGCTAAGTGCTAATGCATTTCAGAGCACAGTAAATGAGGAGGAGTTTAGGGAAAATATAATTACCATAACCTAAAAATTGCAGGAAAACATATACATTATGTGACTAGGTGGCCATACACGGGCAGATAAAGCTGCCAATATCGGTCCTTTAGAACAATTTATCTGCCCGTGTATGGGGGCTTCTGACGGGTCTTCCCGAACTATATCTGGTCACGATATAGATTGGAAAGGTTCATTTTTAATTGTAAACCGAATGGGCTGAATGTTCGGATTACCCCGAACAACTTTAGACCCTCTGTTGCATTACCCAATTTGAGTTCTTTATAGGATTCCAAAAAACATTCCTTTGAAGTCAAGAGGTCTAATTCACAATGCCCCACTCAGTGTGCAAAGTGCAAAAAAAGAGGCTGCAATCAGCAGGTGCTAGGAACAGCGAACAGTTCAGTTGTTTTCAGACAGTTCCCCAGAAATAAAGACTATTTTTCAATAACTTTCCATCTTCTATTTGTGACCATTTTTTCTAATATCGACTATGACAGTTTATTTTTTCACCTTCTTTATGTCTTTTTTTTTTTTGAAATGTATTAAACCCCGATGCTGCTAAAAGACCAAATAAAAAAATACTCCATATCAAACCGATACATCTCTTATCTTTGGCCCTGCTGAGCAGAATCCCTGAGTTTCATTAAAGGCGGCTGTTAGAATTGATACAAAAGTTACTTATATTCCACAGATGCTGCTGAGCAAAGTATCAACAATTGTAGCCAAATGTGACAGTTTAGCATTTGCACCTGGATTACTGACAGAAACATTACTCCTTAAACTTCAATTTTTGCAAAAACTTTAAAAAATAAAAAAGAATGCAATTGAAAAAAGTCTTTATTACTAGTGAACACTATGAAAGCAACTCAATTGAAAAAGTGCAAGATAATCAGCCCCTTTAAATGAACTTTTAGTATGATGCATAGAGTGACGTCGTTCAGAGACAATTTGCAATTGAACTTCATGGTTTCTTTTTTTGTGTTTTTTAAATGATTTAGCTTTTTGTGCAGCAGCTCCCAAGTTTGGAATTTCAGCAACTATATGGTTGCTGCAGTCCAATTTGCCCTAGCAACCAGGCAGTGGTTTTGATGACAGACTGAATATGAAGGAGAGAGGACCTGTATAGAAATATACAGTAAGTAATAAAAGCAACAGTTACATTGTAGCCTCACAGTCACGGAGCACTGGTTGTCCTAGTTACTATTACAAGACTACTATCTTGTAAGATCTTTACCTTCAGTATGCAGTGCAGTTTGGGGCTCCAGTAGTTAAGAAGGATAAAAATGAACTGGTAAACTGGGTTATTGATGAAATACCCTATAAGATGGTGAAATTGCTCTGTAGCTAGAATCTCATATAAATCAACTTTGTATCCTTTTTTTTTATAAAGTACTTTTGTTTTGCATATAAAGGAACTGGAATCTGTGAAAGTGTGCATTTGTATTCTGTATGTGTATATGTGCTCTTTTATTGGAATATTCACATTTAGGGGCAGATTCACTAAGGGTCGAATTTCGAAGTTAAAAATACTTCGAAATTCGACCCTCGAATTGAAATCCTTCGACTTCGAATATCGAAGTCGAAGGATTTAGCGCGATTTTTCGTTCGATCGAACGATTAAATCGTTCGAATCGAACGATTCGAACGATTTTAATTCAACGATCGAAGGAAAATCCTTCGATCAAAAAAAGATTAGCAAACCTATGGGGACCTTCCCCATAGGCTAACATTGACTTCGGTAGGTTTTACCTGCCGAAGTAGGGGGTCGAAGTTTTTTTTAAAGGGCAAGTACTTCGACTATCGAATGGTCGAATAGTCGAACGATTTTTCGTTCGATTCGTTCGATTTCGTTCGAATTCGAACGAATTTAACCAATTCGATGGTCGAAGTACCAAAAAAATACTTCGAAATTCGAAGTATTTTTCATTCGAATCCTTCACTCGAGCTTAGTGAATCAGCCCCTTAATGTTTCAGATTGGTACCGCAATGACTTCATATTTATTATAAAGGGATTTCTACCTAGTGATTTCTTAAACCCCAAGCACAGCAAAAGAACACTTTCTCAGCTAAAAGTAAATGTAAATTAAATTGAATATGATTTCAATCATTAACCCTCTGGAATCTTGTAGCACACCTGTTTAAAGGTGTTAGTATTAGTCAAGAACATTATTAATGCATGCAAAAAGCAATGGGTCATACGGGGTACTGGAAATAGTCTGAAGAGGATTATTTTATTTTGATAAAGGCTAAAATGAGTGGATTTCAGAAATGTTTTTTTTAAATAGAATGTTTTCTAGTAAAAAATGGGGAATCAATTTATGTGTCCCAGAATAGCTCAATGCTTGTTAAATAAATATATCACCTCTTTTTAGCACTACATATGTCACCATCATTAAGATTGCTGACCACCCCTGTAGTGCAATAGTGTGTTACGAGTCAAAGGTTTCCTATAGAGATCTGTGTGAACTTTCCCTTCCTGGGTTTAAAAAAAATCCCATGCAAAAATGACAAAGAGTTTACATGTTTTTCAAATATGAATGAAATGCCCTCAGTTACAGTGTTACAATATAGTACAAATGGATGACAAGGAAACGTCATCCCCGTCCCAAATTCCTATGCAATTGTCAATATACCAATAAAAACAAACAAAACAGTGCTATGCAATATGTTGGCGCAATATAAATACATGTTAATAATAATAATAATAATAATAATAATAATAAAGTGCTGGCTATTATCTCCAAAGACTTAGAGTCTCTCCCACCAGAACCAAAGTTAGGAGAGCCCTCACACACCCTTACCTTCCCAATAAAAAGTACTACCTGGTACACAACGATAGAGGGTTAAGCAACCTCAGTAACAGCATACAAGAAAATTCACTGGACACCATATATTGCAGCAGGGAAAACCCCTTAGCTTAGTTGATGTATGAGATTGCTTACTTTGTGTAATATTTAAAAGGTATCACTACAGAGATTAACTGGCCCATGCATTGTTTACACCTCAAATTCAGATAGTAAGCATCTGTACTGTTCACACCTGTAGTCGGGTCCAAAACTAGGGGTAGGTAGAAGAGGCAAGTGCCTAGGACGCCAGCCTACCCCTAGTCCAGTGAAAAGTGCTGAAGTCAACGTACTTTGCGCACGACCGCACATGTGTGCCCTAGGCCGGGTCCAGTTGCGCACGCGCATCCTCGTTTGCGCATGGTTGTGCAGGCGTGTCCATGGTTGTGCACTGCTGTGGCGGGGGCCGGACTGCTTGGGGCGCCCAGCCAGCTTGGCCTGGCACTGCCTGTAATCCCTACTGCATTGTTCACACTTGTGAAGCCCTGAAATGTTCATCCTCAGACCCAGAATGAAAGGGCCAACCTCAGACAAACTACTGGAGAGGCACCAGCAGTGTCACTGTATGTAGTCGAGTATGAACTGTTCATTTTAGAGTCCTGGTAGGTTTCTCTATGTCCTGCACTATTCTGCCTTCCCCATGCTCCCTGTGTGTGCCATACTCTTTCTGCCCCATGCTCCCTGTGTGTGCTATACTTTGCCTGCCCTATGCTCCCTGTATGTGCCATACTCTGCCTTTCCTATGCTCCCTGTGTGCCATATTCTGCCTGCCCTATGCTCTCTTTGTGTGTCATACTATGACTTCCCTATGCTCCCTGTGTGTGTCATACTATGCCTTCCCTATGCTCCCTGTGTGTGCCATATTCTGTCTGCCCTATGCTCCCTGTTTGTGCCATATTCTGCCTGTCCTATACTCCCTGTGTGTCATACTATGCCTTCCCTATGCTTCCTGTGTGTGCCATATTCTGCTTGCCCTATGCTCCTTGGGTGTGCCATACTCTGCCTGTGGGACATAAGCCTTTTAGAGGTTTGTTCTGGGGGTTTATTAGTATTTGGGAATTATTGTTAATGGTTCCTAAAGTGGTGAGGGGGTGCTGTGTTATCCACAGGGGAGGAGGCATATGGATTTAAGGGTATGTCTAAATACACTTTTCCCCACATATTACTGAAATCCCTGCAGTGAGCATCAACACTTGCTACCATGTGGAGATGTCTGAGATGAAGTACTTTTTTATTTGGAATTTTAATACCATTAGGGTTTAATAAATCAAGAAAAATTTTAGTTTTTTCCTATGAAAAAATGGTGTTTTCCCCTTTATAAGTCCTACCAGAAAAAAAGGGACTTTACTAAATAACTCCCTGAACTTCGTCATATGATTTGGGGTATTATACAATGCATGGAAATAACATCCATATAGTATGAAGAATCTGTGAATAAAATGTCTTTCATTCACCTCCTCAAATACAAATATCAACCTATGCTTATATGTATTATTAGAATTATTATCTTACACTGTATTATTCTATAACTAAAATTAATGATAGGTTGTAGATTTGGATTTTTATTGTAACAAAGATCCCCAACAATACTGGTCTTGAGAAAAAAATTGGGGATTCCTGAATGAATTTGTACCTGTTCGAATTTTATCAGGGTTAATATTGCTTTCCTGATTTATCAAAGTCCTATGTTTAAATCTGCCAGTTTCTCAGACTTCATTAGACTTTGTTAAGCAGTCAAATCCAACTATTTTCTATAAGATGTTAGAGTTTTGCTGCAGGACTCAACTCTAACACACTCCTGATTTGTGAAGCCCCTGAACGGGTAATGTATTTATTGCAATTATTAATATTAACACAGTGCCAGTAGGCTTAACAAATCCACACATTTTTTTCTTGTTATTATGAGTCAGTATTGACACAAAATATTATATTATGATATGTAAATCTGAACTAAATAATATTTTCTATTTTCATATGTAATTACTGTACTAATAAATAGGATGTGTTTCCCCAAATATTTAAAACTCTATGCAAAAAGGATAATGAATTCATTTTTGTGTGCCAGATTTACACCATCTACCGTAGTATCTACAGGGCTGGAATGAAAGTACCATTAAACCAATGCCATAAATTCTATAAAAGGTCAAATGAGGTCAATATTAGAACATTTCTCAGATTTTGTTTCCTGATACGTTTTTCTTGTAAAACTGTTTTTTTACCCTCAAAATAAATGTCAAAAGGAGAACTAAACCCTAAAAATGAATATGGCTAAAAATGCCATATTTGATATACTGAATTTATTGCACCAGCCTAAAGTTTCAGCTTCTTTATAGCAGCAATGATCCAGGACTTCAAAGTGACTCAAATGCTCAGTGAGCTCTGAGCAGCTTTAAGAAGCTAAGCTTAGGTGTAGGGATGTAGCGAACGTCGGAAAAAAAGTTCGCGAACATATTCGCGAACTTGCGCAAAAACGCGAGCGGTTCGCGAACGGTTCGTGAACCCCATAGACTTCAATGGGAAGGCGAACTTTAACATCTAGAAAAGACATTTCTGGCCAGAAAAATGATTTTAAAGTTGTTTAAAGGGTGCAACGACCTGGACAGTGGCATGCCAGAGGGGGATCAAGGGCAAAAATGTATCTGAAAAATCTGCCTGTGTGTGCTTGGAAGAGATAGTGTAGGGGGAGAGCTGTTAGTGATTTCAGGGACAGATGATAGTAAGTTTGCTGGCTAGTAATCTGCTTGATACTGCTCTGTATTGGAGGGACAGAAGTCTGCAGGGATTTGAGGGACATTTTAGCTTAGGTAGCTTTGCTGGCTAGTAATCTACTGTTCTCTTTAAACAACTGCCATACGTTGACCTTGTAGGCATTGTTTGCCCAGTTTTTTGGACGCAGCCACTGAAGCACAGTTGCCATAAAAAATATGCCATATAAATGCTGAAAATAGTCATTTTTCGCCATACGTTGACCTTGTAGACATTGTTTGCCCAGTTTTTTTGGTTGCAGCCACTGAAGCACAGTTACCAGAAAAAAAATTGCCATATAAATGCTGAAAATAGTCATTTTTTGCCATACGTTGACCTTGTAGGCATTGTTTGCCCAGTTTTTTTGGTCGCAGCCACTGAAGCACAGTTGCCAGAAAAAATATGCCATATAAATGCTGAAAATAGTCATTTTTTGCCATATACGTTGAGTCAACGTATGGCAAAAAATGACTATTTTCAGCATTTATATGGCATATTTTTTCTGGCCTCTGTGCTTCAGTGGCTGCGGCCAAAAAAACTGGGCAAACAATGCCTACAAGGTCAACGTCGTTGACCTTGTAGGCATTGTTTGCCCAGTTTTTTTGGCCGCAGCCACTGAAGCACAGAGGCCAGAAAAAATATGCCATATAAATGCTGAAAATAGTCATTTTTTTGGTCGCAGCCACTGAAGCACAGTTGCCAGAAAATTATGCCATATAAATGCTGAAAATATGCATTTTTTTGGTTGCAGCCACTGAAGCACAGAGGCCAGAAAAATTATGCCATATAAATGCTGAAAATATAAATTTTTTGGTTGCAGCCACTGAAGCACAGAGGCCAGAAAAATTATGCCATATAAATGCAGAAAATATGCATTTTTTTGGTCGCAGCCACTGAAGCACAGTTGCCAGAAAAATTATGCCATATAAATGCTGAAAATATAAATTTTTTTGGTTGCAGCCACTGAAGCACAGAGGCCAGAAAAATTATGCCATATAAATGCTGAAAATATGCATTTTTTTGGTCGCAGCCACTGAAGCACAGTTGCCAGAAAAATTATGCCATATAAATGCTGAAAATATGCATTTTTTTGGTTGCAGCCACTGAAGCACAGAGGCCAGAAAAATTATGCCATATAAATGCTGAAAATATGCATTTTTTTGGTTGCAGCCACTGAAGCACAGAGGCCAGAAAAAATATGCCATATAAATGCTGAAAATAGTCATTTTTTGCCATACGTTGACCTTGTAGACATTGTTTGCCCAGTTTTTTTGGTTGCAGCCACTGAAGCACAGAGGCCAGAAAAAATTAAACCAGTAGGGTTTGCACCCTAGTTTGTAACGGTGGCGGAGGGAGGAGGAGGACGCTAAAGGACAGCTGTGTGTGGAGTCATGAGGCTTGAAGAGAAGGACAGCTGCATAGAAGTCAGAACAAGTCTTCCGGCGTGCAGTAACCCTCCGAGATCCACCCCTCATTCATTTTAATAAAGGTCAGGTAATCGACACTTTTGTGACCTAGGCGAGTTCTCTTCTCAGTTACAATCCCTCCTGCTGCACTGAAGGTCCTTTCTGAGAGCACACTTGAGGCTGGGCAAGACAAGAGGTTCATGGCAAATTGTGACAGCTCTGGCCACAGATCAAGCCTGCGCACCCAGTAGTCCAGGGGTTCATCGCTCCTCAGAGTGTCGATATCTGCAGTTAATGCCAGGTAGTCCGCTTCCTGCCGGTCGAGGCGTTCTTTGAGGGTGGATCCAGAAGGGTTGTGGCGCTGCTTGGACAGAAAAACATTTGCATGTCTGACGTTACAGACTGGCCAAAGGGCTTTGTCCTTGCAGGTGTGCTCGTGGCAGGATTACTGGCACCTCTGCCCCTGGAATGTTGATGAGTTCCTGAAGTGACATCACCCTTAAAAGCATTGTACAACATGTTTTGCAGGCTGGTTTGTAAATGCCGCATCTTTTCGGACTTGTGGTATGTTGGTAACATTTCTGACACTTTATGCTTGTACCGAGGGTCTAGTAGCGTTGCGACCCAGTACAGGTCCTTCTCCTTAAGCCTCTTGATACGGGGGTCCTTCAACAGGCATGACAGCATGAAAGACCCCATTCTCACAAGGTTGGATGCAGAGCTATCCATCTCCGCTTCCTCATTATCAAGGACTGCATCATCCACGGTCTCCTCCCCCCAGCCACGTACAAGACCAGGGGTCCCCAAAAGGTCACCACTAGCCCCTGGGAAGCCTGCTCCTGTTGGTCCTCCTCCTCCTCCTCCACAAAGCCACCTTCCTCCTCTGACTCCACTTCTGGCACCTCTCCCTGCGTTGCAGCAGGTGCCTGGGTTCGTTCTGGTGATTCCGACCAGAAATCGTGCGCTTCCAGCTCCTCGTCACGCTGGTCTACAGCCTCATCTGTCACTCGTCGCACGGCACGCTCCAGGAAGAAAGCGAAGGGTATTAGGTCGCTGATGGTGCCTTCGGTGCGACTGACCATATTTGTCACCTCTTCAAAAGGTCGCATGAGCCTGCAGGCATCGCGCATAAGCACCCAGTAACGGGGGAAAAAAATCCCCAGCTGTGCAGATCCAGTCCTACCACCCAGTTCAAAAAGGTACTCGTTGACGGCCCTTTGTTGTTGCAGCAGACGTTCCAACATAAGGAGCGTTGAATTCCAGCGAGTCTGGCTGTCAGAAATCAAACGCCTGACTGGCATGTTGTAGCGCTGCTGAATGTCAGCAAGGCGTGCCATGGCTGTGTAGGAACGTCTGAAATGGGCCGACACCTTTCTGGACTGGGTGAGAACGTCCTGGAATCCTGGGTACTTGGAGACAAAACGTTGGACTATTAAATTTAACACATGTGCCATGCAGGGCACATGTGTTAAATTGCCTAGTCTCAACGCTGCCAACAGATTGCTTCCATTGTCACACACCACTTTTCCGATCTGCAGTTGGTGTGGGGTCAGCCACCGATCGGCCTGTGACTGCAGAGATGACAGGAGTACAGATCCGGTATGGTTTTTGCTTTCCAGGCACGTCATCCCCAAGACAGCGTGACAACGGCGTACCTGGCACGTCGAATAGCCTAGGGGGAGCTGGGGGTGCACAAGTGTGGAGGAGGAGAAGGAGGACCCAGCAGCAGAGTAAGAAGAAGAAGAAGACGAGGTAGAGAGCGATGGAGGAGTAGAGGTGGTGGCAGAACCGCGTGCAATCCGTGGCGGTGACACCAACTCCACTGTTGTTGTTGAGCTACCCATTCCCTGCTTCCCAGCCATTACCAAGTTCACCCAGTGGGCAGTGTAGGTGACATACCTGCCCTGACCATGCTTGGAGGACCATGCGTCAGTAGTCATATGGACCTTTGGCCCAACACTAAGTGACAGAGATGCGGTAACTTGGCTCTGCACATGTTGGTACAGGTGTGGTATTCCCTTTTTAGAAAAAAAATTGCGGCTGGGTACCTTCCACTGCGGTGTCCCAATTGCTACAAATTTGCGGAAGGCCTCAGAGTCCACCAGCTGGTATGGTAAAAGCTGGCGGGCTAAGAGTGCAGACAAGCCAGCTGTCAGACGCCGGGCAAGGGGGTGACAGTCAGACATTGGCTTCTTACGCTCAAACATGGCCTTCACAGAAACTTGGCTGGTGGCAGATGACTGGGAATGGGAACAGGTGGTCAAGGTGGAAGGCGGAGTGGAGGGTGGTTCAGACGGGTCAAGGAGAGCAGAGGTAGAGCAGTAAGATGCTGGACCAGAAGGAGTGTGGCTTTTAGTTTGCCTGTTGCCTTTGAGGTGTTGCTCCCAAAGTGCTTTGTGCTTGCCGCTCATGTGCCTTCGCATAGAAGTTGTACCTATGTGGCTGTTGGGCTTACCAAGGCTCAGTTTCTGACTGCACTCATTGCAAATTACAATGCTTTTGTCAGAGGCACACACATTAAAAAAATCCCACACTGCTGACTTTTTGGAAGTGTGCGATCTGGCGGTAACAGTAGAAGTTGGCGGCATTGGCGGCAATGGCGGGTGCGTTGGCCGGCTGAACACAGGTGCCGATACATGTTGTTGCCCTACTGATCCCTGCGGGCTGTCCTCCCTGCTTCTTCTAAGTCTTATTCTCCTACTGCCTCTCTGACTCTCCGTCTCTCCATCTGAACTACCCTCCTCTTGCTCTCTTCTACTAGGCACCCACAAAACATCAATCTCCTCATCATCATTCTCCTCAGATGCATCAATTTCTTCTGACACATCACAGAAGGAAGCAGCAGCGGGGACCTCCTCCTCATCACTCATTATGTCCATCTCTATCGTGTTCTCTGCCAGAATTAAATCTGGTGTAAGGTCCTCATCTCCTTCATCTTCTTCTGGCAATAATGGTTGCGCATTACTCAGTTCAAGAAACTCATGGGAAAATAACTCCTCTGACCCCAGTGAAGAAGGGGCACCGGTGGTGGAGGAAGTGTTACGTGGGGTGGCCATAGCAGTGGAGGATGAGGAGGATGTTGTGGTAAAGTTAGAAACGGTAGAGGATGGGGTGTGCTGTGTAAGCCAGTCAACTACCTCTTCAGCATTTTGGGAGTTCAGGGTCATTGGCTTTTTAAAACTGGGCAATTTGCTAGGGCCACAGGATTGCATAGCAGCACGGCCCCTAGCACGGCCTCTGCGTGGCGGCCTGCCTTTGCCTGGCATTATTTTTAAAAAAACAACAACAACAACAAAAACTCAGTTGGTTTTTCTGGAAACGATAATACACACAGCTAGATGGCGGGTTGAAGAAAACAGTGTGCAAATAATGCCTACAAGGTCAACGTATACACTACTACAGCGGTGGATACGGATTACGTAAAATATATGAATGCTGCTTGAAAAAAAGTAACTCAAGTGGTTTTTCTAGAGACGATAATATTATCAATATTTAGACAAAATGTGAACAAGGTCACACAGCTAGATGGCGGGTTGAAGAAAACAGTGTGCAAATAATGCCTACAAGGTCAACGTATACACTACTACAGCGGTGGATACGGATTACGTAAAATATATGAATGCTGCTTGAAAAAAGTCACTCCGGTGTTTTTTCTGGAGACGGTAATATTATGGATATTTAGACAGAATGTGAACAAGGTCACACAGCTAGATGGCGGGTTGAAGAAAACAGTGTGCAAATAATGCCTACAAGGTCAACGTATACACTACTACAGCGGTGGATACGGATTACGTAAAATATATTATGGCTGCTTGAAAAAAGTCACTCCGGTGTTTTTTCTGGAGACGGTAATATTATGGATATTTAGACAGAATGTGAACAAGGTCACACAGCTAGATGGCGGGTTGAAGAAAACAGTGTGCAAATAATGCCTACAAGGTCAACGTATACACTACTACAGCGGTGGATACGGATTACGTAAAATATATGAATGCTGCTTGAAAAAAAGTAACTCAAGTGGTTTTTCTAGAGACGATAATATTATCAATATTTAGACAAAATGTGAACAAGCTCACACAGCTAGATGGCGGGTTGAAGAAAACACTGTGCAAATAATGCCTATAAGGTCAACGTATACACTACTACAGCGGTGGATACGGATTACGTAAAATATATTATGGCTGCTTGAAAAAAGTCACTCCGGTGTTTTTTCTGGAGACGGTAATATTATGGATATTTAGACAGAATGTGAACAAGGTCACACAGCTAGATGGCGGGTTGAAGAAAACAGTGTGCAAATAATGCCTACAAGGTCAACGTATACACTACTACAGCGGTGGATACGGATTACGTAAAATATATTATGGCTGCTTGAAAAAAGTCACTCCGGTGTTTTTTCTGGAGACGGTAATATTATGGATATTTAGACAGAATGTGAACAAGGTCACACAGCTAGATGGCGGCTTGAAGAAAACAGTGTGCAAATAATGCCTACAAGGTCAACGTATACACTACTACAGCGGTGGATACGGATTACGTAAAATATATGAATGCTGCTTGAAAAAAGTAACTCAAGTGGTTTTTCTAGAGACGATAATATTATCAATATTTAGACAAAATGTGAACAAGCTCACACAGCTAGATGGCGGGTTGAAGAAAACACTGTGCAAATAATGCCTACAAGGTCAACGTATACACTACTACAGCGGTGGATACGGATTACGTAAAATATATTATGGCTGCTTGAAAAAAGTCACTCCGGTGTTTTTTCTGGAGACGGTAATATTATGGATATTTAGACAGAATGTGAACAAGGTCACACAGCTAGATGGCGGGTTGAAGAAAACAGTGTGCAAATAATGCCTACAAGGTCAACGTATACACTACTACAGCGGTGGATACGGATTACGTAAAATATATTATGGCTGCTTGAAAAAAGTGACTCCGGTGATTTTTCTGGAGACGGTAATATTATGGATATTTAGACAGAATGTGAACAAGGTCACACAGCTAGATGGCGGGTTGAAGAAAACAGTGTGCAAATAATGCCTACAAGGTCAACGTATACACTACTACAGCGGTGGATACGGATTACGTAAAATATATGAATGCTGCTTGAAAAAAAGTAACTCAAGTGGTTTTTCTAGAGACGATAATATTATCAATATTTAGACAAAATGTGAACAAGCTCACACAGCTAGATGGCGGGTTGAAGAAAACACTGTGCAAATAATGCCTACAAGGTCAACGTATACACTACTACAGCGGTGGATACGGATTACGTAAAATATATTATGGCTGCTTGAAAAAAGTCACTCCGGTGTTTTTTCTGGAGACGGTAATATTATGGATATTTAGACAGAATGTGAACAAGGTCACACAGCTAGATGGCGGGTTGAAGAAAACAGTGTGCAAATAATGCCTACAGGGCAAATAATGCCTAAAAGGTCAACTTATACACTACTACAGCGGTAGTAAATAAAAAAAGTAAAATAAAAAAAAAATGAATATTAAAAAAAAAAAATTAAAGTTGGTGCTGCTGAACTACTAGGAGCAGCAGATTAGCACACCAGTCCCACTCCCCAACACTGCTAGACTAATAGCACTGGGCTCTTATAGTAGTAGTAGTAGTAGTAGTAGTAAAACAACAAAAAAATAAATAAAAGCAGTCCTTACAAGGACTACTGTTATTGCAGCAGTCAGCAGATGAGATCAGAAGCAGGACAGCTGCCCACTGCAGCTACATACAGAGCACTGCAGTAGAAGGTAGATTACTAGCCAGCAAAGCTACCTAAGCTTAAATGTCCCTCAAACCCCTGCAGACTTCTGTCCCTCCAATAACAGAGCAGTATCAAAACGATTACTAGCCAGCAAACTTTCAACTGTCCCTGAAATCACTAACAGGCAGCAGCTCTCTCCCTACACTATCTCTTCAGCACACACAGGCAGAGTGAAAAAACGCTGCAGGGCTTCGGTTTTTATAGGGAAGGGGAGTGGTCCAGGGGAGAGCTTCCTGATTGGCTGCCATGTACCTGCTGGTCTGGGGTGAGAGGGCAAAAAAAAGCGCCAACAATGGCGAACCCAAAATGGCGAACGTCGCGCGACGTTCGCGAACTTCCGGCGAGCGCGAACACCCGATGTTCGCGCGAACAAGTTCGCCGGCGAACAGTTCGCGACATCTCTACTTAGGTGTTGTCACAAATTATCAAGCAGAAAATGAGATTGGCCTGTAATATAAAGATGATGCTACTAGGATGATTAATCAATTCTGATGCTAATTGCACTTATTTCTGTGATGTCATGTAGTAATTATCTGTATCAATTACTAATCAGCCCTATATTATGATTTATGACATTTATATTCTGTGTGTACTCTACATTTACTGGGGTATCTTTGGAGGCACATATCTTTACTGCTAAAGGGCTGTGGTTGCCTTGGGCTGGTACAGAAGCACAAAACATAATGTACAACATTCTAGCCTACTTCTTAAGTTAAGCTTTACTTCTCCTTTAAATGAGGGTTTCCTGGTGCAAAAAAGAAAGAAAGAAATCCGTGTGGGGTTAATGTATTTAAAGGGTAAGGTCAGGTCAGGTAACACGCAGTGATCAGTCGGATAGTTGTCACTGATGGGTTGGCAGACTTTTAACAAACTTTGCACCTTTTATGACATTAGCCCCTTAAGGGGTTCAAAGTTTGAAGCAGGTTTAATAACCCACAGCAACCAATCAAATGCTGTTTTTTCAAACAGGTGACCAATTAATGGTACCTTGCTGTGGATTACTAGACCAGGTGCAACTTTTATTACATTGTGTCCACCAGACTGCATCTGAACTTTGAAATCATGGTAGTCAGAATATTGGGTAGTTGGGCTTGCCTGCCACTTTTCCATTTGACCCTAAGCATAATGGGCGGTGAAGTGTAAAATGATGTGAGGAAGCATACCTGCGTGGAAACACCTGCATTCAATACACTTTACCACTTAGTTACACAAGCACTTCCTTTAATTTGGCAGTAGCATGTACAGTAATTAGTAACAAAGGGGTTTTCTATTTTTAGAGGTCAATTCAGTTACTACAAGCAAGTCTACCATGAAAATACACTTTCTAAAACTGCATTTTATAAACACCAGGATCTGTCATTCTATTGCAATACAAGACAGTTAGCCTGCTTTGTTTTCAACTATACACACTAATCCATGCAATTTAAGAATTTAGAGTCCAGGACTTTTTTTTTTGTTTAAATATAAATATAGTGCAGCTTGATAAAAACAGTTCTGGGATAAGAAACTGTTCTCAGCATATGCTGCAACTGAGAAAGAACAATTTTGACCATCCTGGTGAATGAAAATCATTAAACAGGAAATAACTGATACAGATAGATACTTAATTGTTTTGTGTTTGTTTAGTGTATGTGGGAGTATGAATTAATTCCCCCTTAAGGAAAAGTAATGCCAAAATACTGAAGTGTTTCAAAGTAATGAAAATATAATGTACTAATCCTATATAATAAAGTTGAAGTGTCTCTGTGTCAAGTCCCTGTGTCCGTGGGATTGCGCTACTGCGGTGTGCCCCACGGACCGTCTCTGGCGAATTTTTTTTAGACTAGAACAATTCTGTTTTTATAAATGTTTGACTACATATGTTCTAGCGCCCATTAATTTAACGGGCTTAATGTCTAGTGTAAATATAATGTACTGTCATGTTGTACTGGTAAAACTGGTGTATTTGCTTTAGAAATTCTAATATAGTTTTTATAAAGAAGCTGCTGTGTAGCCATGGGGACAGCCATTCAAAGCTGAAAAAAGAGAAAAGGCACAGGATACACAGCAGATAACAGATAAACTGTATAGTATACAATGGGATTCTTTATAAATGATCTGCTATCTTCTGTATACCCTGTGCTTGAATGGCTGCCCCCAAGACTACACAGCAGCTTGTTTATAAAAACTATAGTAGAGTTTCTGAACCAAACACACCAGGTTTACCACTACAACAGTACATTATATTTTCATTACTTTAAAACACTTACATTTTTCGGTGTTTCCTTTAACCTGATACAATTAATTTAACCTGGAACTGGGTTAGAGTGGTGGGCCTTATATGCAAGTAGGTCTCAGCAAATAAGAAGTGCCCAGAGGTATTTCAGTGAAGTGAAGTCACAGAGACCCCATATATGATAACTATTAAACTGAGACGGCTAGCTCCTATAATAACTCATTGTAGGAGATAGAGTCAGGCTTAGGGTAGCTATTTGTTATTCTACAACAAGAACATTTGAATGGTTAGCATACCAGCTGTCACTCACTAGTGTAGACACTCAAGAGCATACACCCAGAAATTCAGAGTTTCCTAAGGGTATCACTGGAAAGAGCTTGTACTTTGAGCTGGACATCTGCTTACATATATCTGGCCATGTTTAAAAATGCCATTGGACGAGGACCACATCAGTTTGTTGATGCAGCCCCGCCTCAATAGCCTTTATTTATCATTGTTGTGATCCAGCTCACTCCGATCCCCATCCTCCAGCCCACTTCCCACTTCTGCCCGCTCCTACGAGACCCCACTTACTCCCAGCCAGGACCCTGCCCACTCTTCGCCCTGTGCCGACAAGCTCTACTTTCCCGCCCCAGGGGAGGCCACAAAGACCTGGGCTTAGGACGGCAATATATTAGGGACAGCATGCCGTCCAGCTACTTTCTGGGGAGCACTGGGTAAGTGCAGCTTCCCAGTGCTCTGTACAATGCACGTGTGCACTCGCGGGGGGTAATGCGGGTGGGCGTTAGGACCGCACAGTCTAGCGGCGCCCACCCAGGAAATTCGGCCCTGCCCACCACCGGTAAGAGCATGGCAGGGAAGGGGGGGGGGTTCTTGTTAGCTATAGAGGAAGCAGACCCCACAGTCCGATGCACCCCCATTTTCCTCAGGCCACTCTGCAACTGCGGGATCTGCTTCCTCTATAGTTACTCCACTGGGATTGTGCTGTTTAATAATTTTAGTAGAAAAAAACTAGCAACTATGTTTAGATTATTTTAAAATCTCCCAAAAATAATGAGCAAAGCAGACCTGATTTCAATAATCAATCCGATCAACTGAAAATATCTGCAACTGTAAAATGATCTCACGTCTTGGATAATTTCCTAAAACCTGACAAAAAAAAAAAATAGTCAAGTTTGAACTTGCTGTTTATATGCTCACTTTGCTTTGTATATACACAGCCCTCCCTGGGGCACAAAGCACCAATCTATTCGTAGCTTCTGTTAAAAACCGAAAACTGTCACTTGCTTTTCATTTAGCCTCTTTTACGAACACGGATGCGAGGAGTGAAGGATTCAATTAGAGAAGCAAGAATCAATTGATACTTAAACATATTTATATCTGAAACAGTAAATATTACAGGTGAAGTCATGGAATCTACCTGGGAAGGAAACTATTGCCACATGTGGTAGGCCTGTAGTTTGTGAACAAAGGACAATGACATCTTTTGCATAAATCCCTTTAATGCACTATAGCCCTCAGGGCATATCATGTAAGCTTTAAGAACAGCCTTTTATGGTTGGTGTCAAATTAAATAAACTTTGTTGGTAACTAAAGATATGGGCTTTACTGTACTGTTTATCAGAAGCAACTGTTGAAGGTACTGTAATAACAGACTTTCATATTTCACCCTTCTGTTGAAAAAAGTTTGAAGATATGGCCATATAAACTTTTTTTTTTTTAAATAAGTCAATGTTTAAAAAAAGAAAAAATTGAGCTACATTGCTCTGTTTATGTTGGCAGAGACAAAGTCAACAAAGAGATTGCATTTCATTGGCAAAACTGCATAGTCCTCTGGCAAATGATTTGTCCAAATTTAATAAAAGTACTTAGAATGTATTGTTTGATATAAACACAAGTTCTAATAAAATGGTGCCTTAGGAGCGATTCCTCTGCTTGTAATACTATTTGTGTTGGCCAGAACACTCCAAGTTTGCAAGACTTTGTAGGAAATGTATTCCTATGGCCTCAGAGGAAACAAGTGAAATTATAATATTTTCAATGGTGAAAACAATATTTTATGAATAAAGAGTTTTCTCTCAAATATCCCTTTTCACCCAAGGATTTTAGTTCAGATGCATGTAATATTGGTTTTAACTGTGTTGGTTTGGAATTCATCTGTCCCCTTGCTAACTAATAAATTATTACAGGATACGTTGTTTGGCTGCAAACAGGGCTGATCCTATCAAATGTGGGGCCCAATTGGGACCATGTTGGCGGGGCCCCTAGACAAAGTGTTGCTGGCTACTGACATTTAGGATAGGCTGGCTTATCAGAGTTGGGGGTGGGCTGGACCTATGGATTTGGGGATGGGCTGGACTCTCAAAGTTGGGGGCAGGCCAGGCAGCATCATGTGCTGAGGGAAATGTTATCTGTGCTGCCCTGTGGTGCGGGGCCCCCAGAGGTGCGGGGCCCTATTGGGCCCAATTGGTCCAATAGGCCTAAGGCCGGCCCTGGCTGCAAAACTGGTTCCAGTGTTCAAATAAAGCGTGGTTCAGCCTAATTTAATTTTAAATTATTCCAAACATTTTTGAACTGGGTGTTCATGCCCAGGGCCGCCATTAGAAATCACAGGGCCCTGTACAACAACATTTTTGGGGCCCCTGGGTGGGCCCCCACACCCACGCCCACTAAGCCCAACCCACCCCATGCCCCCGCCCACCCCAGCCCTTAAGCCCTGCACCCACCCCAGCCCTCAAACCCCACCCTAGATTCCACCCACCCCATGACACAATTAACAGATGTCACAGACATCAGCACTAAAAAAAGCTTCAGGACTTCAATTCTGGCTCCTTTCATGACTTTGGGTCTTTTCGAAGCTTCAAGACTTCAATTTTGGCTCCTTTCATGACTTTGGGTCTTTTTGCAACTTCAGGACTTTAATTTTGGCTCCTGTTGTGACTTTGGGTCCTTTTGCAGCTTCGGGAACCTCCTGGACAATCCAGGACCTCCAAACTTTTAAGCATAAGAGAAATTCAAATTAGGTAGTAACTCAATCGATTCTCTTGGTGGTCCAGGTGCCAATGCCCAAGCCCATAGCCAAGGGAGAAATCACAACTTTAATCCATAGATGGCTTGCACAACGGGCGATTGTTAATAAATTAATTTATTCCAAATCAAGCATTAAAAATCGCCTGGCGCTTTTCATCCACATCCACAATACACATCAGGTGTTTTTTAATGCTGGACTTGTAATAAAGGAATTTTAAACCACAGTTCGTTGTGCAAGCCACCTATGGATTAAAGTTGCAAAACTTGATTCACCTTCATTTATTATTTCTTTGAATACAACATAGATGACAGTCCTGGCAATGACCTGATGATTCCATTAAACAGCAGTTAGTAGAAAAGATTAAATACACATTTAAAGGGTGGTACTTTTTCTGTTACTTTTGGGATTTATTTCTATAAAAGAATTATTGTACTATGATTTTTTGAATCCTTTTCTTAAAAATCTATTTCTTCTTATGTAATAAGTTTTCCATGTAGCAGTGCTGTAAAGCAATAGAAATTGTTTGGCACTGAGTAACTTTCTGAATAATTTTCAAAATCTCATAATTGGAAGGAAGCAGCTAGACATAATATTTGATACCTTTAACTATACAGGCAACATAAAGTAAATCATGTTATTCCTTTCCAGCCTTTATGAACTAAACTTTTCAGACTTGGGTTTATTAAATAAGATTATCTGCTTTTTGTCTTTTAATGTTGATGGAAAGTTGCACTGTGAAAAAATGTTGTCCCTTTCCTTGTTTTTTTTTTATCCTGTATTTTTCCAACACAACACTTTTCTAGTTCTTTTATGGGACTATTGGCCGGGAATTCTTAACCCCAGAAGTCTAGAGCTGTTATACTACTATTTGATGTCAGGGTGATATTTAATAGCTTTTCTGACCTTTGAACCCAGCATAACAACTTTGCTATACCATCCATAAGTGTATTGATTTCTGTACACAAGAGTGCCCTAGCAAAACAAAATTTGACTTATTTAGTAAAAAAAACAAACAAAAAAAAAACCCCAGAGGAACTGAAAGACCTCTTCATCATTAAAATGATTTTCTCTGAAAAGAGTAAATATATTATATAAATACTTATAAAATCTGAATGGTGCATTAATAAATTAGGTTTTGATTGTCTTGGTTGATGACAGTATAACAATGGATCATTTCAGCATTTTTGAATTTCTCAAGCTTTCCACTGGTGCAAAGCGTATTGTAGAAGAAAAAAATTATGCCAGTTGTTGCACTTCCCTCAGTGTTATTAAATAAGGCCTATTGACTTTGCGGCTGGATAAATAGTTTAACTTGTTTAAGGGGGTTATTTATTAAAACTCAATTTTGTCTCAAAAAATTCATCATTCAATATGTTCCAAAGCTGCTAAAAGTCCAAATCCAAAAAGTACTCCATCTAAAACTTGTTGAATTCATATAAAACTCAATAGCAGCTGTTCCTATAACCATTTGAAAATGTTTTTAATCTTCACAAATTTTGGGAGTAAAATGAAATAAAAAACCAATGTAGACTAAATATTTTTTTGTTGATAGTCTACATTGTTTCTTTGAGCCTTGCAAAGTAGTCTATTGCTATTTTCTCTTCATAATGTCAAATAGCAGCACTGTAAAACAGCTCAAAAAACGGACTTAGTCTAGCCTATTTGAAGGGGTGGTTCACCTTAAATAAACGTTTGATGTAGATATTGCCATTTTGAAACAATTTGCATTTGGTCTTCATTTGAAAAAAAAGAAAGTTTTTTTCAATTGTTTAACTTTTTCTTCTCCCTTTGATATTTTTATTGCAGTTACATGGAAAGAAAGCCTACATAGACAGATAAGTGATTAAAAGTAACTAACAATAATTCTGTAGCCTCGCAAAGCAATACCAGTGGCAGAACTACCGGGGGAGCAGGGGGTGCGAGCAGGCCAGGGCCCGCACCCCCTCAGGGCCCCCCGGCAGCGCCGCAAGCCACTGAAATCCCCAGCAAAATCGGCCGTACGGAGGGGGGTGGGGCCGGGCTGCGCGTCACGCACCAGGGCCCACCCCCCTCTAGGAACGCTACTGAGCAATACTTTTTGGTTGCTGGGGTCATTGACCCCCATTTGAAAACTGGGAAGAGGCAGAAGAGAAAGGTAAACATTTAAAAAGGTTAAAGAAATAAATAATGAAAACCAACTGCAAAGAAAGGGCATTCTATAACATACTATGGGGAAAATGTAATAAAATTAGCAAAAGCAAAACTTTGGGAATAAAAATTCTCATGTAATTCAATGTACAGGTATGGGATCCGTTATCCGGAAACCCATTATCCAGAAAGCTTTGAATTACGGAAAGGCCATCTCCCATAGACTCCATTATAATCAAATAATCCAAATTTTTAATAAATATTTCCCTGTAATAATAAAACAGTATCTTGTATTTGATCCCAACTAAAATATAATTAATCCTTATTGGAAGCAAAACCAGCCTATTGGGTTTATTTAATGTTTAAATGAATTTCTAGTAGTCTTAGGGTACGAAGATCCAAATTACAGAAAGATCCGGAAAGCCCCAGGTCCCGGTCATTCTGGATAACAGGTTCCATACCTGTAATAATCTTCATTGGTCTTTTATTGCATTGTGAATCTTAACACCTGCTCTGCAGTTTCGTTAAATATTTTGTCGCAAAAACTTGGTTTGCGATTGCAAAATTTTATTACATACACTGCGAATGTTCGAAAACTACACATTTCACATTTGCTATCTTACTGACGTGTGAGGGGCAAAGTGTTTGCCAAGGCAACATTTTTCACATTGGGAATGAATTGCGAATGATTTTTTGCCCTAGCGACCAATATTACATCCCCCCCTAAAAGTTAACTGAAAGGTGAACCACCCCTTTAACCTATTCCAGATAATGGTTCATTTGAACACTCTGTTAAATAATAAGGTGTATATTTATCAAGGTTCGAATTTCGAAGAGAAAAAACTTTGAAATTCGAATTCAAAAAGACCAACGGAAATTAAGTCGAAGTTTTTTTTTGGTGGAATAGGTCCGTTTTTGATAGAGTAGGTCCGTGTTCAGCCAAATTCGAATCGTATCAATCGAAGGAATAGCGCATTCAATCGAGTTCGATTTAAAGTTTTTCCCAAAAAAACTCCATAGGCTAAAACAGCAATTTGGCAAGTTTTAGATGGCGAATGGTCGACGTCGAATTTTTAAAGAGACAGTACACGATAAATTTCGATATTCGAACTTTTGAATTTCTTCAAATTCTAATCGAATTTGGACTATTCCCTAGTCAAAGTACACAAAAATAATTCGAAATTCGAATTTTTTTCATTTGAAAATTCACCTCGACCTTTGATAAATCTACCCCTAAGTGTCAGAAACACTTTTCTTGTGATATACTTTTGTCAATTTGTTAGAATATGTACATCTTCATGCACCATTCTGTTTAACTAGGTGGTAGAGCTCATTGTTGCTTACCAGCAGCATTACCACCCATTCTAATTCTCATTCCCTACTTTTTTTTAAAAAAGTTGTGGTTTAATAAATTAGCCCCATGGAGACTTCTTTAGTAAATGTTTTTGTCTCCAGTGCTCAAACAGGACATTATTGAATTAGAGAGGGTACAGAGAAGGGCAACTAAGTTGATAAAGGGTATGTAAAATCTTAGCTATGAGGAAAGACTGGCCAATTGAGGATGTTCACGCTGGAGAAGAGGAGCTAAAAGGGAGATATGATAACTATATATAAATATATAAGGGGATCATGTAAATATCTCTAATGCTTTATTTACCAGTAAGTCTTTCCAGCTGACACAAGGTCACCCATTCCGATTAGAAGAAAGGAGGTTCCACCTAAATATTTGGAAGGGGTTTTTTACAGTGAGAGCTGTGAAGATGTGGAATTCTCTCCCAGAATCAGTTGTACAGGCTGATACATTAGATAGCTTTAAGAAGGGGTTGGATGGCTTTTTAGTAAGTGAGGGAATACAGGGTTATGGGAAATAGCTCATAGTACAAGTTGATCCAGGGACTAGTCCGATTGCCATTTTGGAGTCAGGAAGGAATTTTTCCCCTTCTGAGGCAAATTGGAGAGGCTTAATATGTTTTTTTTTTTGCCTTCCTCTGTATCAACTAGCAGTTAGGCAGATTAGATTATATAGAAAGAACAAAACTTCCCAGTAGAAAAGGTAAGATGAGAATGTTTGAAAACCCTTTCAGAAATATCATTTGGACTCCTAAAGCTAAACGATTGTCACGGCCGGCACCCAATACCAGAACAAGTGCCAAGTACCCTGGTCTCGGCTCGGCTTCACCAGTAGTGTGACCACTGTTGGGCTTCGGGAGGAGCTTACTTGGGTGCCACCTGGACTTAACGAGGGGTGCAAGGCGAGATGTTCTGGCTGGCAAAGGGGCACGGCTGTTTAGCAGAGTCTTTAGGCCGAAGGTCACGGTACAAAGGTCAAGGCAAGCGGATGGTCAGACAGGCTGGGTCGAGGCAGGCGGATAACAGAATCATCAGGCAGGCAAGGGTCAAAACCGGGTATCAATTAGATAGATGGGATCAGGCAAAAGAGTGGTCAAAGTTCAGGCTGGGTCAATATTCAGAGTTCAGAGTAGTCAGTATACAGGCAGGGTCAAACACGGATTAACAAACAAGATCTAGGTTCAGGAACAGAAAGCACAAGGCTAAGAAGCACCAGGATAACAATCCTATCACGGGCAATGACAAAACAGTAAAATAACCCTTTAATACTTTTAAATTTCGCACCTTTGCGCGCTGACATCATCACGCTAGAGTGCATGCGCCCGATAGGGCGGTGAGTGTCTCCGCCGCACCACTGGACCAACAGGGTGAGTTACCCTTCTTACAATGATATCCTAAAGCCTATATTTTTATTCTAAAGCTAAATGATAAAGCCTTTTGCCAGTGCTTGTGAGGATGTTAAATACAACAAGGCGATTTTGTATTTGTAATTCTAAAAGAGGATGCTGGTTTTACCCAGTATGTAGCAATGTCAATAATATTCATGCAGAAAAGAAGGATACACCAGGAATTGGTGCACCATGATACAGAACTGGTGATGAGCATCTAAGGTGTAAGCAACAGGATTTGGACAAGGTGAAAAGTGATTTATATCTAGTACTCAAAATATTTGCTAGAAGTTGATGGTTTCAAAAGTAACATGCCACCGTACTACTACTAACATGCCATTGTGCAACTGTAACATGCCATTTTTGAACCAACAAATATGCATGAAGTCCAGATTTAATAAAACATTTTCTATGTGGTATTTATGTTTTACTGTCACAGAGAACTGAACTTGGTTAGGGTGAGATGGGCTAAATGGAGCCAAAACGCCCTTCACGTGCAAGACATATAGTGTAAAGCCTTCTGACAACAGAAGGTATTTACTTGCCTTGTGCCATATACATAGCACTGCTTTAATACCAACAATGAGAGTTTGACTCTCACATAAGGCATTATGGGAGGACACATGCAAATCACTCCTTTATGTTTTATAGCACAAATACAGCCTAATGGTTCAGAGCCATATATCCAAACTTGCAGAAAGCCTGTTTCGATCTTGTTAGATCTCATTGGTGCAAGATATTCACAAACAGCTAATAAGCAACTTGTTAATAGTATAACATAGCTCAATACTCATAACCAGTATCAGGGACAATAAAACCTATGAAACCTCTAATCATCATAAAACCATGTTAGCCAGGAACTCCCCTGCACAATTAGACTTGCTCATGAGGCCGAAGGGCCATGTGAAAAGAAAAGACCAAAAATCCGCCACAAAAAAAAATCTCTGTGACTAAAAAGTCGCCAAGACAAAATTGCTGCAGAGACAAAAAAGTCACCACAAGAAAAAACACCCATCGACTTTCATGCATTTGGATAGAAAAGCCGCTGAGACAAGAAAGGCGCCACAAGAAAAACTCCCATTGACTTTAATGCATTTGGAGTGAGAACACCTATTGACTCTGCCCAATTTTTTGCTCATCACTTCTTGTAAACATCTGTAGAATATTAAAGAAATATTTTTTTACAATTTGGTGTGAGGCAAACGTATTACAAAATTAGAAATGATGATTTTGGTAAGGAAACAGTAGAAAACTGGAACTTCGTTGGTATTACTAAATGCCTATTGATTGTATTCATAATAACTAGTGATGAGCAAATTTGTTTGCCAGACATGGAAATTTTACATTTTGCCATCTGCATTTTTTTTCACCAAACTGTGGCAAAAAAACTGACAAAAAAGTCGCTATAAGAAAAAACGTCCATTGATTTGAATGCATTTGGTGTGAGAAAAAACTTGAGAAAAACACCCATTGACTTTAATGCATTTGGACAAAAAGTCGCTGAGACAAAAAAGTGGCAGACAAAAAATGCATTTGGAGTGAGAAAAAAAGTTGTGCGCATAAAAAAATTGTTGCATTTAAAAATATTTTGCTACTTAAATTTTTCGGCATTTTGCGATTTGCGAATAGTGAAAGTGAAACGGGACAGATATACACATCGCTAATAATTAGTGATGGGCGAATTTATTCGCCAGGCGCGAAATCGCGGCGAATTTGTGCGATTCGCCGCCAGCGAATAAATTCGCGAAACGCCCGCAAAAATTTGCGGCAAAAATTCGCCGGCGTAAAAAAAGTGGGCGCCGGTGTCAAAAACGGGCATCGGCGTCAAAAAAACGGGTGCCGGCCTCAAAAATTGCGAATTTCGCGCGAACTCCGCAAATTCGCCCATCACTACTAATAATGAACAACAATATTTGATATGTGTATTGATATGTATTCATACTGCTTTATTTAATTCTGGTGGTTTATTATTATAAATGGCAATAAAAATTATTGAAACATGAGATGAAAACTGTTTCTTGTATGCACCTTCACATATTTACCCTTCTATAGTAGTGCTGCAGAATATGCTGGTGCTTTATAAATGCATAATAATAATAATAATAATAAAAACTGCTAATGTAAGAATTTCAATATAAGCCACCGTTTGTGCATCGTTCCAAAGCCTGTGCACTCAAGAGACATAATACAGTACAATAGCTAAATGTTTTTTTGCAGAAAAGGTCAACGATTCAGTTCTAGCATAAACAATTATCAGTGGTCTGTAAGTGTGCATATAAGGGATAATTTATCCCCTACCGTACATAAGCATAAAAGAAGTCACAATGCAGCTTCTTGATCTTTACACAGGTCAAGGAACAGAAAGGTGCCATGTTTTTCCTTTTGATAGTTTTATATTATTCATCAAGCAGAGAAAACATATATTTTACAACAAATTCTAATTAACTGTAATTGACTTCAGAGATGGACGAAGGACAAATTTTAAAAGGTAGTAAAAATAAAACAAATCCACTATCGGGGGAATGTAATAAAAGTCGGTAACGGAAAAACTATTTGCAATATGAAAAGTTATGCCTTTGCACAAACAAATTTTGCTTTGCGCGATTTTAATATAGCTTTTGCAACACGGAAACTGTTTAGCGACCACTTCCCACAGTGGAAGACCGATTGCGAATTTTATAGTTTGCGCCAATGTGCAGTAAATGTAATAAAACTGTTTGCTCCAAAACGACACTTTCAAGCACTTCTTAAGAAGTGCTTGAAGGTGTCGTTTTGGAGCAAACAGTTTTATTACATTTACTGCACAATTCGCAATTACAATTGGCAATGCAATAACAGTTTAAGGAACAATATTACATTGCGAGATGTGGATTTTTATTCTTATTGGAGTGAATTGTTTTTCTCTTTGCGACTTTAATTAAATTCCCCCCTATATGTTTATACTGGCAATTTGTTTTTGTTTACATTAAGGGAGTTAGTACACGGGCAGATTCGGGGAGATTTAGTCGCCTGGCGACTAACCGTCTCTTCTACTGGGCGACAATCTCCCGGAACTGCCTTCCCCCTGCCTTCCGCTTGCTATAATGACTTCAGAAATCAAAGCGCCATGAGTGCATTGGCGCTGGCGTTTTCTCATTATAGCAAACGGAAGGCACGGGGAAGGCAGTTCCGGGAGATTGTTGCCCAGCAGAAGAGACGATTAGTTGCCAGGCAGGTCTGGACTGGGAGTCAAAATAGGCCATGGCATTCCAAGTAAAAAGAAGCCCAAACAGCCCCCTCCAGCCCACTAAATAGTCACTTTATATGGCATCTTACAGCAGCCCATCTGGCATTTGCCAGAACTCACAGATTGCCAGTCCGGGCCTGTTGCCAGGCGACTAAATCTTCCTGAATCTGCCCACTCCCTAAGCAAAGCAAAATAACATTTAGACATGGATTCCATGTAATACTGTAGATTATCCTTCAAAATAAGTAACTTCTGCTACAATCAACAGGCAGGGCAAAAGACTCTTTCCAGTCCATATATATTCACTAAGTGAAAGCAAAGGTCTAATTGTTTACTGTGTAAAAGTGTATTTGTTGTTACATACCAATTATTTTTGTTTTTATGTTAGGTTTTTTCTCCAAAGATATGGTGCAGCAATGGGGGTGCCAACTTTTCACAGGTTGGTGGTAGCGGTGCCACATCTTTGGGGGTTAAGCCTGTTTAAATCAAATATTGTTTATTTTATTGGTATATAGACAATTGTATAGGTATGTGGGATAGAAATGAACAGTCCCTCCAATCTTTTGTCAAATATTGTAATCAATGGCATTACCTTTACTTATGAAACACACAGATATCTCCTTTTTGGATGTGTTTTTTAGTGATTGGCGAATTTATTCACTAGGCGCGAATTCGCGGCAAATTTGCGCGATTCGCCGCCAGTGAATACATTTTCGAAACCCCAGTGAAAATTCGCGGCAAAAATTCGCCGGCGTCAAAAAAATTTTTTCCGAAAAAACGGACGCTGGCGTCAAAAATGGGTGCCGGCGTCAAAAACGGGTGCCGGCATCGAGAAACGGGCGCCGGCGCCGTTTCGCAACTTTTTCGCGCAAATTCGCCGATTGCTACTGTTTTTTTATTTGTAGGGAGATCAAATTTTTACCACTCTGTATTGTTACCTATAACATATAATACTTTGTTACATGCCAGCAGTGGACACCCATAATCTTGTATAAGCATTATCTCAGTTGAGCAGTCCTTGCGCCTTAAGTGTACCTGCTCTACTTGGGATGATTGGAGATGATTTTTAATTTAAGGCAATGGAACTCTGGGATAGGTTCACAGAATGTGCTATGAGGTATCTGTGGTGAAGGAAGCTATAGATAGAACTGTGGCATATGATAGGCATGATTTGTTAAGGGACAAGAAAGGGGATGATGCTAAATCATAAGCGTACACAAATTTCTGGTTCTAAAATAAAGTGTTTGTACTATCTATTCCATGTAGGCGTTCAGTATTCAGTAAATTGTTAATAAATATTGGGTTGTCCTGTAACACAATACCCTTCTGAGGTGTTTTGGACAAAGTAATCTGTGTTTAGTAAATTAAGGAATGTAGCATATTGGGTTCCTAGGAGTTTATGCACTTTGGAGAAAAATACCCAAGGGTCAGCCAGACTAAAATACAAGGGTACCTACAAGTGTGGATATGGGAGGTGTAAAGATTGTGATGTTTCTAGGGAATTCAGTAGTTCCCACACTGGAGGATATATGTAATTTTACAATATTTTAATTGTCTCTAAAGGAGTTGTGTATCTAGTTACCTGGCACACTATGTAGGCCAGAACATGTATCATGTAGGTATCAGAATTCTAGAAAATCTTTCGTGAAAGATGTGTTTTTGAATAAGAGGCTGATGTTGAAGAAATGCGTCAAGCATGGGTCTGTGATATGGGAATTGTTTATAAATATGCATATGACATTTAAATCCAGCAATACACTCTGTGGTGCTCGTTATATACATATTTTCACTGGGGTACAGTATATATATTGAATAAAGTACCCCTATTTTAAAATATAAGGATATTATAAGTCACTGAGAAGTTACATGACCATAAAAAAGCACGAGGCCTTTGGCCTTGTGCTTTTATACAGGCCATGGAACTTCAACATTACTTCTAATATCAAGGGGTACTTTATTTATTATAAAACACAAGTTTTAGTGAGTCATGTGACAAAAATGACATCGCTAATCTCAGTTTATAACTGATGACATCACTAAGAGCCATTTATAAGGATAACATTTACAAGATATTCATGACTTTGGTGTATTATAAACATGTAGCGTCTTTTACTTAGTCAGTGTGGTATACAATTTATGTATAGTTAATTGGGTCCCAGTTTGTTTAAGTGTTAGAGTAATCAAATATTGCTGGGGAACAGCTTGCCATTGACATCACTTGGAATTTGTACATAGCATTGTGGCACTGGAATATGCAGATCTGTGCCCTTTGGGGTAATAGTTACAATCCCACAGAGTTTCTCACTAAGGTTAATAGGAAACAACCTTAGACAGTCATCACTGTTTGATCACCTCTACTTTACTTTGACTATATTCAATACGCCTAATGTGCAATAGCCCAGAAAGTTCTGAAATGTAACTTGTTTAAAAAACTTGAGGAAGTGGTAATAAATCACATGATTAGCAGGTATTTCCTTGCCACAGCCCAGTGACTAAACCATAAAAGTAAATCATCCATTGCAAGAAATACTCTACCCTACTCAACAGAGCCATTTTTCTGACAGAAATAGTATTTTTTATTTTTTTAATGACACTAAGCTATAGAAAAAAATCTTTACTGCTTGCTATTTTGGCCAGCTGTCTGTCAGTGCTGTATCTCAGTGGAAGAATAGATATTCACATTAGAGGCATGCAGGAAACTGGCTACCCCTAGGCATAAAGAAGTGTAAATCCAGCAGTTCTTCTCTGAGAGATACATTCACTCATTGCCTTCATTCTAATAGGCAGCAGAAGACTATAGGATACCTTGACTAAAGGCCTTAGGCCAGAAATCACAAACTAAGATCCACAAGTCAGGTTTTTGTAAGGAGATTGTGTGAATAGATGCAACATAAATAACAGAGGGTCGTGGAAAGATCTAATAATTTCCTTATGTCTGCTAATGGAGATTTGCATCCAAACAAATTACAGTGATTGTATCTTGCTGACCTCCTGCCTTCAAAGAGGTTTCCCATTATATGACTTGCGTGTATATTGCAACTCCTTAGCACAAAGAGTGGGTAGTGAGGATGTGTTAAGAAAAGCTGAAATGTTTTGTGTCAAGCTAATCAAGGCAATGGAATACCATTATATCACTCATTCTTTCCTGACGACTACAGAACAATATGGATCAAAGTGTCAGCAAAACATGCTGATGTGTGTATATATATATATATATATATATATATATATATATATATATATATATATATATATATATATATATATATATATATATAATATATATAGATATATAAAACAAATCAGTGTAGGCTGGGCTTTTTCTCAATATTATTAAAATGTTGATTGGTGTTTTATATTTTATATTATTCTGTTTACTATATTGATAGATTGACTGATAAAGAACAGAGAGTACAATAGCGACGATGAATATATTGACAACATTTAAATTGCATACAGCACCAAGTTTGTTTCACATGGTTAGTAATGAGCAAATCTGTCCAGTTTCGCCAAAAAATTCGAGAAACTGCAAAAAAATTGCAAACGATGAATAATTTGCGAAACGCACTGAAGTCAATGGGTGTTAAAATAGTTTTTTCTCTCGCTCCAAATGCATTAAAGTCAATGGGCATTTTTTCTTATGGTTACTTTGTTGTCCTAATGAATTAAAGTCAATGGGCGCTTTTCTTATGGCAGATTTTTGTAATAAGGCATTAAAGTCAATGGGCTTTTTTTCTTATGGCGACTTGTTTGTCTAAATGCATTAAAGTCAATGGGCACATGCCAAAATGTGTAATTTCACCACAAATCCGTGTCTGGTGAATAAATTTGTTCATCACTAGACATGCTTGCATTTCAAATATTTGATATTTTTTATCAATTATAGTATTATAATTCTATTATTATTAATCTGAATGTACACGTTAGTGAAATGTCATTTTTGAAACCTACTCGACCATATTTCTGTAAAATAAATACTTTTGTATTGCCCTGGAAATAAAGAACTTGCTTGAATGAAAATAAAAATGATATATTTAGGTTTCATCCTTAATTTGCAAAGGATTGTAAATCACATAATTGTTGTTCAAACTACTTTGACTTTTATCCTCATTTTCTCCTTATTGAAATCTTATTTCATATCAAGGCCAGGAGGACCCCCTTTGATTACAGATAATTACTTAAGCATGGCATCTTGTGACTATAGGAGTTGAATTTTTGCAAAGGTTCAAATGAGCAGGCAAATGAAATAGAACACATACCACCAAACCTGTTTGTAATTCTCTTGGGAACTGGTAATCCATGAGCTAATAAATAATAATAAACTATAATAAATTATAAATAATATAATATAATAAAATAATAAACAAATGCCTCCACTGAACTACTGCCATAAATTCAGAAATATAGCATTGACAAAAAGCTGAAACATGGATTGGTTCAATCATCAGCAATAAACACACTGATGCCAAATTCAACTGTAAACACAAACATTATAGAGGAAAGGAGAAATGAGTTCTATAGCATATCAGGACAGGGTTGGTGTTATCCATATGGTTATTACTTCCTATCATGGAAGTTTACTTCCATTTTTAAATTCAATGTAGTGCTGGATTATCACATGCATTAAATTGGAAAATATATAATTCCAGATAATAAGTGAGTTTAAGGCTATGGGCACACAGTCTGAATGCT
This sequence comes from Xenopus laevis, assembly GCF_017654675.1. Taxonomy (NCBI): domain Eukaryota; kingdom Metazoa; phylum Chordata; class Amphibia; order Anura; family Pipidae; genus Xenopus; species Xenopus laevis. Next base: position 76,450,808 of record NC_054382.1, on the reverse strand, counting down.
TTGGCTATTGCCAGCCTGTGTATTTTTGCAGCCTGAGAGAAGCAGCTCTACTTAGTGCCCCTGCTCCATTGATTTGAATCCTATCAGCCTGCGCACACATACTGTACAGGAGCTGATGCTGAGGTCAATCCAAATATGCGAAAGAAGGCATCTCCGACCTCTGCTTCAGCTCTGTTGTGTGTGTGCGGCCGCACACAGGCTGATCGGTTTCAAATCAATGGAGCAGGGGCACTAAGCAGATCTGCTTCTCTCAGCCTGCAAAAATACACAGGCTGACAATATCTTCAACAATTGTATCAAGCTGCAGAGATTAGCTCAAACTGCCAGTTTTTATTGTGTAATATTTATGTGGCAATGTCTTTTTTTGCTTATTATAACTAGAATTCAGTAGCCAGTTTTTTGGCCATTCCTAACATTTCATCTTTACATTTTATTGACATGGAAATGTTAGTGACAATATAGCAGTGTGCTGCCACTCTGTATATTTGCATTAGACTGTATAATGATAGCAATTATGGCTGAAATTGTAGAAGAACATGTTGGTATATAAAAATGGAATGTCAGCTGCTAGGGATGTAGCGAACGTCGGAAAAAAAGTTCGCGAACATATTCGCGAACTTGCGCAAAAATGCGAGCGGTTCGCGAACGGTTCGCGAACCCCATAGACTTCAATGGGAAGGCGAACTTTAACATCTAGAAAAGACATTTCTGGCCAGAAAAATGATTTTAAAGTTGTTTAAAGGGTGCAACGACCTGGACAGTGGCATGCCAGAGGGGGATCAAGGGCAAAAATGTATCTGAAAAATCTGCCTGTGTGTGCTTGGAAGAGATAGTGTAGGGGGAGAGCTGTTAGTGATTTCAGGGACAGATGATAGTAAGTTTGCTGGCTAGTAATCTGCTTGATACTGCTCTGTATTGGAGGGACAGAAGTCTGCAGGGATTTGAGGGACATTTTAGCTTAGGTAGCTTTGCTGGCTAGTAATCTACTGTTCTCTTTAAACAACTGCCATACGTTGACCTTGTAGGCATTGTTTGCCCAGTTTTTTTGGACGCAGCCACTGAAGCACAGTTGCCAGAAAAAATATGCCATATAAATGCTGAAAATAGTCATTTTTCGCCATACGTTGACCTTGTAGACATTGTTTGCCCAGTTTTTTTGGACGCAGCCACTGAAGCACAGTTGCCAGAAAAAATATGCCATATAAATGCTGAAAATAGTAATTTTTCGCCATACGTTGACCTTGTAGACATTGTTTGCCCAGTTTTTTTGGTTGCAGCCACTGAAGCACAGTTGCCAGAAAAAATATGCCACATAAATGCTGAAAATAGTCATTTTTTGCCATATACGTTGAGTCAACGTATGGCAAAAAATGACTATTTTCAGCATTTATATGGCATATTTTTTCTGGCCTCTGTGCTTCAGTGGCTGTGGCCAAAAAAACTGGGCAAACAATGCCTACAAGGTCAACGTCGTTGACCTTGTAGGCATTGTTTGCCCAGTTTTTTTGGCCACAGCCACTGAAGCACAGAGGCCAGAAAAAATATGCCATATAAATGCTGAAAATAGTCATTTTTTTGGTCGCAGCCACTGAAGCACAGTTGCCAGAAAAATTATGCCATATAAATGCTGAAAATATAAATTTTTTTGGTTGCAGCCACTGAAGCACAGAGGCCAGAAAAATTATGCCATATAAATGCAGAAAATATGCATTTTTTTGGTCGCAGCCACTGAAGCACAGTTGACAGAAAAATTATGCCATATAAATGCTGAAAATATAAATTTTTTTGGTTGCAGCCACTGAAGCACAGAGGCCAGAAAAATTATGCCATATAAATGCAGAAAATATGCATTTTTTTGGTCGCAGCCACTGAAGCACAGTTGCCAGAAAAATTATGCCATATAAATGCTGAAAATAGTAATTTTTTTGGTTGCAGCCACTGAAGCACAGAGGCCAGAAAAATTATGCCATATAAATGCAGAAAATATGCATTTTTTTGGTCGCAGCCACTGAAGCACAGTTGACAGAAAAATTATGCCATATAAATGCTGAAAATATAAATTTTTTTGGTTGCAGCCACTGAAGCACAGAGGCCAGAAAAATTATGTCATATAAATGCAGAAAATAGGCATTTTTTTGGTCGCAGCCACTGAAGCACAGAGGCCAGAAAAAATTAAACCAGTAGGGTTTGCACCCTAGTTTGTAACGGTGGCGGAGGGAGGAGGAGGACGCTAAAGGACAGCTGTGTGTGGAGTCATGAGGCTTGAAGAGAAGGACAGCTGCATAGAAGTCAGAACAAGTCTTCCGGCGTGCAGTAACCCTCCGAGATCCACCCCTCATTCATTTTAATAAAGGTCAGGTAATCGACACTTTTGTGACCTAGGCGAGTTCTCTTCTCAGTTACAATCCCTCCTGCTGCACTGAAGGTCCTTTCTGAGAGCACACTTGAGGCTGGGCAAGACAAGAGGTTCATGGCAAATTGTGACAGCTCTGGCCACAGATCAAGCCTGCGCACCCAGTAGTCCAGGGGTTCATCGCTCCTCAGAGTGTCGATATCTGCAGTTAATGCCAGGTAGTCCGCTACCTGCCGGTCGAGGCGTTCTTTGAGGGTGGATCCAGAAGGGTTGTGGCGCTGCCTTGGACAGAAAAACATTTGCATGTCTGACGTTACAGACTGGCCAAAGGGCTTTGTCCTTGCAGGTGTGCTCGTGGCAGGATTACTGGCACCTCTGCCCCTGGAATGTTGATGAGTTCCTGAAGTGACATCACCCTTAAAAGCATTGTACAACATGTTTTGCAGGCTGGTTTGTAAATGCCGCATCTTTTCGGACTTGTGGTATGTTGGTAACATTTCTGACACTTTATGCTTGTACCGAGGGTCTAGTAGCGTTGCGACCCAGTACAGGTCCTTCTCCTTAAGCCTCTTGATACGGGGGTCCTTCAACAGGCATGACAGCATGAAAGACCCCATTCTCACAAGGTTGGATGCAGAGCTATCCATCTCCGCTTCCTCATTATCAAGGACTGCATCATCCACGGTCTCCTCCCCCCAGCCACGTACAAGACCAGGGGTCCCCAAAAGGTCACCACTAGCCCCCTGGGAAGCCTGCTCCTGTTGGTCCTCCTCCTCCTCCTCCACAAAGCCACCTTCCTCCTCTGACTCCACTTCTGGCACCTCTCCCTGCGTTGCAGCATGTGCCTGGGTTCGTTCTGGTGATTCCGACCAGAAATCGTGCGCTTCCAGCTCCTCGTCACGCTGGTCTACAGCCTCATCTGTCACTCGTCGCACGGCACGCTCCAGGAATAAAGCGAAGGGTATTAGGTCGCTGATGGTGCCTTCGGTGCGACTGACCATATTTGTCACCTCTTCAAAAGGTCGCATGAGCCTGCAGGCATCGCGCATAAGCACCCAGTAACGGGGGAAAAAAATCCCCAGCTGTGCAGATCCAGTCCTACCACCCAGTTCAAAAAGGTACTCGTTGACGGCCCTTTGTTGTTGCAGCAGACGTTCCAACATAAGGAGCGTTGAATTCCAGCGAGTCTGGCTGTCAGAAATCAAACGCCTGACTGGCATGTTGTAGCGCTGCTGAATGTCAGCAAGGCGTGCCATGGCTGTGTAGGAACGTCTGAAATGGGCCGACACCTTTCTGGACTGGGTGAGAACGTCCTGGAATCCTGGGTACTTGGAGACAAAACGTTGGACTATTAAATTTAACACATGTGCCATGCAGGGCACATGTGTTAAATTGCCTAGTCTCAACGCTGCCAACAGATTGCTTCCATTGTCACACACCACTTTTCCGATCTGCAGTTGGTGTGGGGTCAGCCACCGATCGGCCTGTGACTGCAGAGATGACAGGAGTACAGATCCGGTATGGTTTTTGCTTTCCAGGCACGTCATCCCCAAGACAGCGTGACAACGGCGTACCTGGCACGTCGAATAGCCTAGGGGGAGCTGGGGGTGCACAGGTGTGGAGGAGGAGAAGGAGGACCCAGCAGCAGAGTAAGAAGAAGAAGAAGACGAGGTAGAGAGCGATGGAGGAGTAGAGGTGGTGGCAGAACCGCGTGCAATCCGTGGCGGTGACACCAACTCCACTGTTGTTGTTGAGCTACCCATTCCCTGCTTCCCAGCCATTACCAAGTTCACCCAGTGGGCAGTGTAGGTGACATACCTGCCCTGACCATGCTTGGAGGACCATGCGTCAGTAGTCATATGGACCTTTGGCCCAACACTAAGTGACAGAGATGCGGTAACTTGGCTCTGCACATGTTGGTACAGGTGTGGTATTCCCTTTTTAGAAAAAAAATTGCGGCTGGGTACCTTCCACTGCGGTGTCCCAATTGCTACAAATTTGCGGAAGGCCTCAGAGTCCACCAGCTGGTATGGTAAAAGCTGGCGGGCTAAGAGTGCAGACAAGCCAGCTGTCAGACGCCGGGCAAGGGGGTGACAGTCAGACATTGGCTTCTTACGCTCAAACATGGCCTTCACAGAAACTTGGCTGGTGGCAGATGACTGGGAATGGGAACAGGTGGTCAAGGTGGAAGGCGGAGTGGAGGGTGGTTCAGACGGGTCAAGGAGAGCAGAGGTAGAGCAGTAAGATGCTGGACCAGAAGGAGTGTGGCTTTTAGTTTGCCTGTTGCCTTTGAGGTGTTGCTCCCAAAGTGCTTTGTGCTTGCCGCTCATGTGCCTTCGCATAGAAGTTGTACCTATGTGGCTGTTGGGCTTACCAAGGCTCAGTTTCTGACTGCACTCATTGCAAATTACAATGCTTTTGTCAGAGGCACACACATTAAAAAAATCCCACACTGCTGACTTTTTGGAAGTGTGCGATCTGGCGGTAACAGTAGAAGTTGGCGGAGTTGGCGGTATTGGCGGCAATGGCGGGTGCGTTGGCCGGCTGAACACAGGTGCCGATACATGTTGTTGCCCTACTGATCCCTGCGGGCTGTCCTCCCTGCTTCTTCTAAGTCTTATTCTCCTACTGCCTCTCTGACTCTCCGTCTCTCCATCTGAACTACCCTCCTCTTGCTCTCTTCTACTAGGCACCCACAAAACATCAATCTCCTCATCATCATTCTCCTCAGATGCATCAATTTCTTCTGACACATCACAGAAGGAAGCAGCAGCGGGGACCTCCTCCTCATCACTCATTATGTCCATCTCTATCGTGTTCTCTGCCAGAATTAAATCTGGTGTAAGGTCCTCATCTCCTTCATCTTCTTCTGGCAATAATGGTTGCGCATTACTCAGTTCAAGAAACTCATGGGAAAATAACTCCTCTGACCCCAGTGAAGAAGGGGCACCGGTGGTGGAGGAAGTGTTACGTGGGGTGGCCATAGCAGTGGAGGATGAGGAGGATGTTGTGGTAAAGTTAGAAACGGTAGAGGATGGGGTGTGCTGTGTAAGCCAGTCAACTACCTCTTCAGCATTTTGGGAGTTCAGGGTCATTGGCTTTTTAAAACTGGGCAATTTGCTAGGGCCACAGGATTGCATAGCAGCACGGCCCCTAGCACGGCCTCTGCGTGGCGGCCTGCCTTTGCCTGGCATTATTTTTAAAAAAACAACAACAACAACAAAAACTCAGTTGGTTTTTCTGGAAACGATAATACACACAGCTAGATGGCGGGTTGAAGAAAACACTGTGCAAATAATGCCTACAAAGTCAACGTATACACTACTACAGCGGTGGATACGGATTACGTAAAATATATGAATGCTGCTTGAAAAAAGTAACTCAAGTGGTTTTTCTAGAGACGATAATATTATCAATATTTAGACAAAATGTGAACAAGGTCACACAGCTCGATGGCGGGTTGAAGAAAACAGTGTGCAAATAATGCCTACAAGGTCAACGTATACACTACTACAGCGGTGGATACGGATTACGTAAAATATATGAATGCTGCTTGAAAAAAAGTAACTCAAGTGGTTTTTCTAGAGACGATAATATTATCAATATTTAGACAAAATGTGAACAAGCTCACACAGCTCGATGGCGGGTTGAAGAAAACACTGTGCAAATAATGCCTACAAGGTCAACGTATACACTACTACAGCGGTGGATACGGATTACGTAAAATATATGAATGCTGCTTGAAAAAAAGTAACTCAAGTGGTTTTTCTAGAGACGATAATATTATCAATATTTAGACAAAATGTGAACAAGCTCACACAGCTCGATGGCGGGTTGAAGAAAACAGTGTGCAAATAATGCCTACAAGGTCAACGTATACACTACTACAGCGGTGGATACGGATTACGTAAAATATATGAATGCTGCTTGAAAAAAAAGTAACTCAAGTGGTTTTTCTAGAGACGATAATATTATCAATATTTAGACAAAATGTGAACAAGCTCACACAGCTCGATGGCGGGTTGAAGAAAACACTGTGCAAATAATGCCTACAAGGTCAACGTATACACTACTACAGCGGTGGATACGGATTACGTAAAATATATGAATGCTGCTTGAAAAAAAGTAACTCAAGTGGTTTTTCTAGAGACGATAATATTATCAATATTTAGACAAAATGTGAACAAGGTCACACAGCTCGATGGCGGGTTGAAGAAAACAGTGTGCAAATAATGCCTACAAGGTCAACGTATACACTACTACAGCGGTGGATACGGATTACGTAAAATATATTATGGCTGCTTGAAAAAAGTGACTCCGGTGTTTTTTCTGGAGACGGTAATATTATGGATATTTAGACAGAATGTGAACAAGGTCACACAGCTCGATGGCGGGTTGAAGAAAACAGTGTGCAAATAATGCCTACAAGGCCAACGTATACACTACTACAGCGGTGGATACGGATTACGTAAAATATATGAATGCTGCTTGAAAAAAGTGACTCCGGTGTTTTTTCTGGAGACGGTAATATTATGGATATTTAGACAGAATGTGAACAAGGTCACACAGCTCGATGGCGGGTTGAAGAAAACAGTGTGCAAATAATGCCTACAAGGCCAACGTATACACTACTACAGCGGTGGATACGGATTACGTAAAATATATGAATGCTGCTTGAAAAAAGTGACTCCGGTGTTTTTTCTGGAGACGGTAATATTATGGATATTTAGACAGAATGTGAACAAGGTCACACAGCTCGATGGCGGGTTGAAGAAAACAGTGTGCAAATAATGCCTACAAGGCCAACGTATACACTACTACAGCGGTGGATACGGATTACGTAAAATATATGAATGCTGCTTGAAAAAAGTGACTCCGCTGTTTTTTCTGGAGACGGTAATATTATGGATATTTAGACAGAATGGGAACAAGGTCACACAGCTCGATGGCGGGTTGAAGAAAACAGTGTGCAAATAATGCCTACAAGGCCAACGTATACACTACTACAGCGGTGGATACGGATTACGTAAAATATATTATGGCTGCTTGAAAAAAGTGACTCCGGTGTTTTTTCTGGAGACGGTAATATTATGGATATTTAGACAGAATGTGAACAAGGTCACACAGCTCGATGGCGGGTTGAAGAAAACAGTGTGCAAATAATGCCTACAAGGCCAACGTATACACTACTACAGCGGTGGATATGGATTATGTAAAATATATGAATGCTGCTTGAAAAAAGTGACTCCGGTGTTTTTTCTGGAGACGGTAATATTATGGATATTTAGACAGAATGGGAACAAGGTCACACAGCTCGATGGCGGGTTGAAGAAAACAGTGTGCAAATAATGCCTACAAGGCCAACGTATACACTACTACAGCGGTGGATACGGATTACGTAAAATATATTATGGCTGCTTGAAAAAAGTGACTCCGGTGTTTTTTCTGGAGACGGTAATATTATGGATATTTAGACAGAATGTGAACAAGGTCACACAGCTCGATGGCGGGTTGAAGAAAACAGTGTGCAAATAATGCCTACAAGGCCAACGTATACACTACTACAGCGGTGGATACGGATTACGTAAAATATATGAATGCTGCTTGAAAAAAGTGACTCCGGTGTTTTTTCTGGAGACGGTAATATTATGGATATTTAGACAGAATGGGAACAAGGTCACACAGCTCGATGGCGGGTTGAAGAAAACAGTGTGCAAATAATGCCTACAAGGCCAACGTATACACTACTACAGCGGTGGATACGGATTACGTAAAATATATTATGGCTGCTTGAAAAAGTGACTCCGGTGTTTTTTCTGGAGACGGTAATATTATGGATATTTAGACAGAATGTGAACAAGGTCACACAGCTCGATGGCGGGTTGAAGAAAACAGTGTGCAAATAATGCCTACAAGGCCAACGTATACACTACTACAGCGGTGGATACGGATTACGTAAAATATATTATGGCTGCTTGAAAAAAGTGACTCCGGTGTTTTTTCTGGAGACGGTAATATTATGGATATTTAGACAGAATGTGAACAAGGTCACACAGCTCGATGGCGGGTTGAAGAAAACAGTGTGCAAATAATGCCTACAGGGCAAATAATGCCTAAAAGGTCAACTTATACACTACTACAGCGGTAGTAAAATAAAAAAAAGTAAAATAAAAAAAAATGAATATTAAAAAAAAAAAATTAAAGTTGGTGCTGCTGAACTACTAGGAGCAGCAGATTAGCACACCAGTCCCACTCCCCAACACTGCTAGACTAATAGCACTGGGCTCTTATAGTAGTAGTAGTAGTAGTAGAAAAAACGCTGCAGGGCTTCGGTTTTTATAGGGAAGGGGAGTGGTCCAGGGGAGAGCTTCCTGATTGGCTGCCATGTACCTGCTGGTCTGGGGTGAGAGGGCAAAAAAAAGCGCCAACAATGGCGAACCCAAAATGGCGAACGTCGCGCGACGTTCGCGAACTTCCGGCGAGCGCGAACACCCGATGTTCGCGCGAACAAGTTCGCCGGCGAACAGTTCGCGACATCTCTATCAGCTGCACACATGTTTGAATGTGCAAAACTGTACAGAAAGACATTTTACTGCATCACCCCCTTCTCTTTGTTATAGCCCAAAATATAATGCATCAAGGTCGAAAATGCGGTGACTATTAAAACGCTTTGTTTCAGTCATTCCATTTTACCCGGGCTCCTAAATGGGTTAATAAACATCAATTCAAATCCACCGATGTAATCTTATTGTCTTAATTTGCTAAATATTGTTTGGCCTGTCCCACAATTACAACACATCAGCCTGCATCTCTGTCAGCTAATTGCATTTCAGCTGCTTGACTCATACCTACATTAACTGGTTAAGAATATCTGCCACTGCTGCAATGATATTTATTTATTTTTTTCTCCTGAAAATGATAAAAAATGATGGGCAACAAAACAACGAATAGTCAAACGAAAAAAAAAAAATATAGAGTCAATGTAAAAGTAAGTAAACAGCAAAACGAGAAGTAAGCATTGTGAGATTAGAATCTGAGCCAAATTAACTGGATCTGTTTAGGGCTGCGAATGCAAGCATCAGATAAAAATAACAAGCCACACGGCAGAGGACAGAGCACAGTGCTTCTTCTTAGCCTGGGGGCTGCACATGCACAGTCAGTCCCTCTGTGATAGAGAAGGGCTGAGCAGCATTCCCTAGCAGAAGGCTAGAGTAAAAGAGGGTCTGTGTTTGATGTATGAGCCTTGGCTTGCCATTGTGAGTCACCCTAGAACTAGCTCCAGGCAAGACAAAAATCTTTTGTGATTAATTAGAAAAACTGGACAATTATGAATTGACTGCACAAAGCCAGTGCACGGTAATATAAATAGTAATGAAGCTGGCTGAATGTGATGAACACACTGCGTTTATCTGAGATCAGTAAAAAAGACTGATTTTAGGTAGTGTCAGCTTAAACAGAAGGACCTCTCATACCCAACTCATTTTTTGGACCATTAACCTAAGAGTTTATTCTCAATGATACACTATTAAATAAGACAGAAACCTGAATTAAATAAGAAAACAATGTGTGCACGTGTTTTGTGCATATATGTGTATTTGTGTGTACATATATATCTATATAAATGTATTAAATTGTGCCTGTGGTTTGATTTATGTGATCATTCTGGAGGCATTTATTACAAAAACCTTTGAAATTGGGTTTGTATGCATCTCCTGATGCCCCATTATTATGTCTGGCTATGGGATATGCAATTATAATTTTGGCAAGCAAACTACTTGTGATGCTGGTAAACAGTGTTTAACACCCGTACTGCCAGATGCGCCTTAAATATACGGCGCCACAATACGTTGCAAAGACCTCTTACACAAAATCATTTAGATAATTAAAAAGCAATTTTGCATTACTGTCAAAATGTTTAAAAAAAAAAACCAGGAATCATCTCTTTTATTTCTGTTATTCTATTGGACAGAAATTTTACAGATGCAGAGTATTTTTTTATGGTGGGGGAGGGAAATAATTTACATTTAGTAAGAATGACTCAATCGTTATGCCTCACATTAAATAATATATTGTTTTAATTGCTCCCGTAAAGAGGCAGAAGAAGTAAAATGTAATACATTGCAAGCGGAATTAGCCTGAATTCTGACTCATGACCTAGGGTTAATTACGGTAGCTCCTCAGCAAGAACAGAATATGCCCTCTGGGTCAGTATGCATGAATGTCGTCGTTGGCTGCAGTGAGCTCACAATATTGTGAAATGATAAATAATTATATTGTGAGAGATATATATTTGCTATTACTGAAGTGATAATCTAGTTTTAACCTGACAATTGCAGGGTGAAAAAAACCCAGTATGTTGTTAAGAGTGCAACTGTTTGGTAGAGATGAAACTGTGCATACATGTCAACACAGCTTTGAATTATGACGTGATTGCCCCCTGATGTCCTAAAATGTTGTTTTTTGCCAAGTAATTAACTCTTCTATTCATTGCTCTACATATCCATGTGTCTTACTCTGCCACCGCCTGCCCTTTTCACATTGTTTCCCATTATTATTCAAACAGGGCTGCCTGGGTTGTAAACTCATTGACCATTCAATCAGTAGTGTAGCTGCTGCTGATAATTAAAAGTTTCCAACCTATTGCCCAAGGCCATGTTAGAGCCAGTCAGAGAGGAGCCAGGCTCAGGCTACTCATGGACCAATCGATCAGCTGATTAACCTACATTACTGATTGGTCAGAGCTGATTGCATCTCCACTAAAGAAATCTTCTCTTGCCTGGAGGTACACAGTATAGCTATATATTACAATTGGACACGGAAGAAGTCTAACAGTTTGTATCTGTTTACTGTTAACAAATCCAGAAAGCTTTGACCACTCCAAATCTATTTCAAGCTGCCTTTATTTTCTGCACTGTAACACTGTATTCTTCAGTGTGAATTAAACCGGCTTTATAGGAAAATTTTGGATACAATTAAAAAAAGTGTTGTGCTTTATAGTATTTAAGGTGTATATGTTTTTTCAAGAATATATGATGCTTGGTTTGAACTGCATTCATTTAGGTTTTGAAAAATGATTAAACCAGCACAGATGATAATCTATAATTCGTTTTTTTTAATGCAAAGGGAACGGCAATTTGTGTATATAGGTGCATTTATAATATGTTCAATGAACAATACAGGTATAGGATTTATTATACAGAATGCTTGGGACCTGGGGATTTCAGGATAAAGGATATTTCTGTAATTTGGAACAGTCCAAATGCTAAAAACTCGAAAAATTCTAGTTTTTTACAATAAAATTGTGGAAAAAATACTCACATTTTTCGAGATTTATTATACCCCGAGGCTGCAAAAACTCAGAATCCAAAAACACTCCATTTCCAACCTATCAAGGTCCTGTAGAAGTCAATGGCAGAGGTCTTATTTGCAATTTGAAGATATTCTTGTCTGCGCTGGGTTTTGTACAATAATCAGAACATTTTAGGGGCCCATTTACTTAGTTTGAGTGAAGGAATAGAAGAAAAAAAACTTCGAATTTCGAATGTTTTTTTTGGCTACTTCGACCATCGAATGGGTTACTTTGACCTTCGACTACGACTTCGACTTTAAATCGAACGATTCGAACTAAAAATCGACTATTCGACCATTCGATAGTCGAAGTACTGTCTCTTTAAGAAAAAACTTCGACCCCCTAGTTCGCCACCTAAAAGCTACCAAAATCAATGTTAGCCTATGGGGAAGGTCCCCATAGGCTTAGAAATCTTTTTTTGGTCAATCAAAAATCGTTTGATCAATGGATTAAAATCCTTCGAATCGAACGATTAGAAGGATTTAATTGTTCAATTGATTGATTTTTTTTGGGAGTCAAATCCAAAAAATTCAGATTTTTTGCGCAACTGTCCAAAAAGTCAAGGTTTTTGTGCGACAATCCGAAAATGTCACGGTTTTTTTTGATCCGATTTTTGTCATGGTTTTGATAAATAAGGGTATACCGTGGATTTGAGTTTGGTCTGACTTTTTTTATTTAAAAATCAAAAATCAAAACAACCCCCAAGTCTGCTAAAATCATTTAACATTAATTAAACTCAATACGATTGTTTCACCTGCAAAAAGGATTAATTATTTCTTAATCAGGATCAAGTACAAGGTGCTGTTTTATTATTACAGAGAAAAATGAAACAATTTGAAGATGTTGAAATATTTTGATTAAAATGGAGTCTTTGGGAGATGGCCCTGCTGTAATTCAGAGCTGTCTGGATAATGGGTTTTTGGATAATGGATCTCATACTTGTATTAATATTGTCCATGTGTTTTTAATATTTATTTCTATGTAAAACCTATATCTAGATAATTTGTTTAGCCTTTAAAAAGTTTTGTGTATAATAGCGTTAGCAGCAGAAATTTTTTTGGTCCATCTCGTATTCATTGTAGTTTTTTTCCCAGGCACAGAATCTCCTTTATTTTATTTATTTTTATAGGTTTATTTTGTATTCATCCTACTTTCCAGTTACAGAAAGTCTCATGAATACTGCTCCAAAATGACTAATGCCTGTACCAAATCATAAGTAACTTTGTGTACAATACATAAACCCTCTGTCATAGGATGTATACCTTCTCCTACTCCATACATTTATATAATGAATCAAATAATATATGGACAAAATACAATAGTGCTTTCAAGTAATACATTAAGGATTGTGAATAAGCTAACTTGAGATAAAGAACTATCCCACTAAAGTAACTGTCATGTAACCATTAAAAAATGACATCATTACTAATAACACTATCTATATTATATTGTTCTTTTTATAGTTAACAGCACACAGGGATGAATAAATGCACATTTTAAATAGCCCAAAAACACAGCAGTAAAGCTCCCAACACGCCCCACCCATAGACTTACACTAAAATTGCAAGTGCTCATCTGACAAGTGCTAGTGCAAGTACTGGTCATGTAATTGCAATGTAAGCGTATTGGGCATCCTATAAAGCATCCTAACCAGCCTGCTATTATCTTTAATGTGTTACTATAGAGGTTAAGGACTAGTACAGGTTTGGGATGCATTATCACGAATACCATTATCCAGAAAGATCCAAATTACAGGAAGGCCACCTCCAATAGATCCATTTTAATCAAATAATTCAGATTTTATAAAATGATTTCCTTTTTCTTTAAGATAATAAAACAGTATCTTGTACTTGATCTTAACTAAAGCTGGCCATAGATGTTGAGATTTTTAAAAGATCAGATCCTGATCGTGAGACCACGATCTTCTCAGAACGATCGTACGATCGTACGAATCTACCATCAACTAAAAAGACCAATTTACCAGGAAAACAAAGGGGAGCTGCCTGCTTGGCCCTGCAAACATAGAGAGATTGCACTGGGACCGACAAAGATTTTTTGACCTGGCCGATCAATTTCCCGACAGATGTCGGACGAAAAATCGTAAGATGTACGATCGTTCGAATACCACTAACCGCACGATAATTTCGAAGGATCGGTCGGGCTTCCCTAAAATCGGTCGTTCGGCAAGAAGAATCGTCGCGTCTATGGGGACCTTAAGCTACAAAATCCATATTGGTGCCAAAATAATCATATTGGGTTTATTTAATGTTTACATTTTTTTTTTTAGACTTAAGGTATGGTGATCCAAATTATTGAAATATCCCTTATCCTGAAAACCCCAGGTCCCAAGCATTCTGGATAACAGGTCCCATACCTGTATTACACCATCCTTTAGACTAAACCAATGTTGTTTCCACTGAGTGAAATCTAGGGAACTGTTTGCTTTTATCTGAAACAAAACAAAAACAGAGAGGTAAGTATCTGTAGAATCCTGAACATCCCATATATTGTTCCTAACTGTTGGTTTTCTATATAGGCTAGCTTTCATCTGTCTTTCCTTAGAGAAACTGAATTTGTTGGCCTTACTAACCAAACAATTAGGATCTTGTCTGTATATCTCTAATATAGCAATATGTGTTTGCAATATCTGTGCTGCCAAAACAATTTATTTTCAAGTTTATGCACAAAAATTGGCAAGAGAAGGAGCGACAGTTGCTCCCATGGTTGTACCTGCTTTTGCCAGTAATAGTCTCTTTCAAACATAAAATATTTCTCCTGCAGCACATTAAAAAGAAAAAAAATCTGCATTTGTAAAAGTGGCAGCATACCCCCTTATCATCATGAGTTTAATGAATAATGGGCTTGTGCTGAGAATACTTTTTGCCTACTATTTGAATCATGAAAAACATTGTTTTTATTTTTTGAAAAAAAAAGTGCAACTTGCTAAAACGGTGCAAGGGCCAAAAAGAAAATTTGGCCCTTGTAAGCACAAATGATCCTACTGTATAATGATCTCCTAATCAAATTCCTGAAGCTATATTTACCTTTGAGGGTGCTGGTAGCTCCAGGGTGCCCCTAAGTCAGTCGGCATGCAAAATGCAACGAGCATTTTTCACATAACTGTTAGAGATGGGCGAATAAATTCATCAGGTGCAAATTTGCGTAAAATTTCTGTGTTTCGCTGCCAGTAAACAGCAAAACTGCGGCAAAGATTCGCAAAAATCCACCGCATTAAAAAAAATGTGGGCGCACTTCAGAATAGTTGCATGTATAAAAATTATTCGGACACCCATTGACTTTAATGCATTTGGACAAAATAGGCATGCGTATAAAAATTGTTGTGGGCGTCAAAATTGACGCGCATCAAAATAATTTTGATGCCTATTGACTATTTTTCGCCGTTTCGAGGAACGGGACAAATTCACCCATCACTAATAACTGTGCCTAAAGTTACAGGACCACAGCTACACTTGCAGGTCATACACGACCCCCAATGTATGTATATGGCAGGAGTAAAAATGAGCAAAAAGATTTTAACTGTGGATCAGAAATGTGACATGTATTTCAGGAAATCTAGGAAAAATGTTGCTCATATTTTAAATCCCCATTGTTACAAAAAGAGTTTTAAATATATCAAATGTAGCTATAGGATTTTCGGTAAAACTTTTCCACATCCATGTACAGGAATGAAGCAGCACCTGTCATGTAATACTATAACTGTGATTTGCATTCAAAAATACTCATATGACCAAAAGAAGACTAAAGGGGAGCTATTGATAGGTAACATTAAAGCACTAAAAAACAGGAAAAAGGAGTATGTAGTGGCAAAAAATATTCTGCTACATAAACATACACTTCCATCTTTGACTTGTATGCTGGTTGATCAGGTTACAAGAGGCCCTACAGGAGCATATTCACCATTGAAATGATTGAGAATAGGGGAGTTTTTTTAACTTTACTTTGAATTGTATAGCCCCAAGGGTCTAGATCAGTGATCCCCAACCAGTAGCTCGTGAGCAACATGTTGCTCTCCAACCCCTTGGATGTTACTCCCAGTGGCCTCAAAGCAGGTGCTTATTTTTGAATTCCAGGCTTGGAAGCACATTTTAATTGCACAACTAAGTATAGTGCCAAGTATAGCCTTCTGTAGGCTGCCAGTCCACATAGGGGCTACCAAATGTCCAATCACAGCCCTTATTTAGCACGCCAAAGGATTTTTTCATGCTTGTGTTGCTCCCCAACTCTTTTTACATTTGAATGTGGCTCACGGGTAAAAAAGGTTGGGGACCCCTGGTCTAGATACAAGCTATTCTTTGAACTTTCTTTCAACAGAACAGATAAAAATAGGTGTCTCAGTGAATGTAATACTCAGCACTGGATGTTCAACCTCTCACCAGCCATTATAGAGAATTCAGTTTAAATTTGTAGATACAGTTTTTTTTTCAGAAGCAAGAATTGGCCAAAAATTTATTTATAATAAACTTTTGTTTGAAATTATAAATCTAAGTAAGATATCAAGGTCTCCGTGTGACTGGGTAGATGACTTGAAGATATGTGGGTTCAGCAGCTTTAGGAAATTAATATTACAATTACCATGTATTTTAAATTGAATTTCTTCAATGGACATAGTAACCTTTACACATATATGTGCATATACATAATTTTAGGGAATATAATATGTGTGCCATACTGCAGTTATGCATTTATGTATATAATCAGTGCACACATAAACAAAAGTCCATTATTCAGGGGAATTATCTGTGCACTACTGAGATCAAACATGGAGTAGCTTCAGTTTCTCTGTTTGCCCTGTTTAATTTAAAGGGATACTGTCATGGGAACATTTTTTTTTTCAAAATGAATCAGTTAATAGTGCTGCTCCAGCAGAATTCTGCACTGAAATCTATTTCTCAAAAGAGCAAACAGATTTTTTTATATTCAATTTTGAAATCTGATATGGGGCTAGACATATTGTCAATTTCCCAGCTGCCCCAAGTCATGTGACTTGTTCTCTGATAAACTTCAATCACTCTTTACTGCTGTACTGCAAGTTGGAGTGATATCACCCCCTCCCTTTTCCCCCACAGCAGCCAAACAAAAGAACAATGGGAAGGTAACCAGATAGCAGCTCCCTAACACAAGATTACAGCTGCCTGGTAGATCTAAGAACAACACTCAATAGTAAAAACCCATGCCTGCCAGAAAGCATTTCTCTGCTAAAGTGCAGGCACAAGTCACATGACCAGGGGCACCTGGGAAATTGACAAAATGTCTAGCCCCATGTCAGATTTCAAAATTGAATATAAAAAAATCTGTTTGCTCTTTTGAGAAATGGATTTCAGTGCAGAATTCTGCTGGAGCAGCACTATTAACTGATTCATTTTGAAAAATTTTTTTTCCCCATGACAGTATCCCTTTAAGGAATTTAAAAAAACAGATTTTTTTGTGATGAAAACAATAGGCAAAAAGTATGTTCAGCGCTGTTTAGTGTACTCATATTAAAGTCTATCCATACTTTATCTATGTCATAATTTTCCTATATTCTTTTATGCCTCCTTACTTTAAAAACAACCAAATACCTGGTTGAAAGCCCAGAGAGAATAACAGAAAATGAAACAAAGTAAGTTTATTTCTTTAAATTCCCGAAAAGAATTTGAATACTGTGCAATTAAAGACCTACACTGAATTCCTGACTAAATGGGCCTCTTGTTAAAAAAAAATAAAAAATTCCACGCATTCAGGTAAACCAATTCTGATCACTGTGTAATGTGACAATTGCAGTGACAGCCAGTGGCATAGAGACTGGTAATATGGTATGTTGCATTTTATCAGTTTTCAATGGGGGAAATGTGATGACTAGTAATTAAAACGTGATATAGCTTCTAGGTCTAAACAACAAGGTAAAAAAGATGTGCAAGAAGTGACAATTGCACACATGAAAAGTCTAATGATTCCAAGAAGTGTTGAGTGGTAAGGAATGTACAAACCTGCTGCACAAACCACTTTGGGATGTGTTGATGCACTCCAGTCTTATTTAGAAGCTTACATCTTTCTAGGTGTTGCTTCTTTAAATATAAAAGGAAAGGAGGCATAAGACCAAAGGAACATTTGAACTTGTGTGTTAGACCAAGTGCTTATTCAGATGGTTTGGAACACTATGGATTTATAAGTACAGGTATGGGATCTGTTATCTGCAAACCCATTACCCACAAAGCTCCAAATTAAGGAAAGGCTAATAGATTCCATTAGAATCAAATAATCCAAATTATTAAATATTATTTATTTTTTCTCTGTAATAATAAAACAGTACCTTGTACTTGATCCCAACTGAGATATAATTAATCCTTAATCAAGCAGAACCAGCTTGTTGCGTTTATATAACATTTACTTGATTTTCTAGTAGACTTAAGGTATGAAGATCCAAATTACAGAAAGATCCGTTATCTGGAAACCTCCAGGTCCTGAGCATTCTGGATAACAGGTTCCATACCTGTATATATATATATATATATATATATATATATATATATATATATATATATATATATATACAGCAACAATATAAACAGCTATAATTAAAGTAATGTAATAATGAAGGAATATTAAAAAACAGGGTTGGACTGGGCCAGCGTGACACCTGGAAAAAAACAGGTGGGCCCGGCCCAGTCCCTCTCCCCATATCTGCTGAGCCCGAAGATAAAAATGTGCGGTATGCACCGGCGTTTGTGGCGGTGTTGGCGCATACGCGTCGGTGTTCACGCATGTGGGTGCTGGGCCCTGGAAGTATGGAACCCGGTGGGCCCCCCATGCTCAAATCCGACCATGTTAAAAAATACACAAACATTTGAAGCAAAAAACACTGATATAAGGTTCCCCCTGAACTTTATATAAGTTATAAATATTTTTCTCCTCAAGGGAAAATAATTAGGATGGCATGGCAGTTCTTTGGGAACTGGACTAGACAATTGTTATTATTTTTAATACACTATGCCAAGTTTGAGTTTATGAAACACGATGTATTTAGTTTCCTGCAGATTGCGTTCTGTCTGATTCATACTCAAAGCAGAATGCTTACCTACCATATGCCCAGTGGAGCTGAGCAAAATTACATACAGAATTTCAGAATTAGCAAATTTTGTTTTTCAGGTCTTGCATATCATTTCATTTCAACACGGAGCCAAAAAGAGTTCCAGTCCCATTTCAGAAAATGAGGTAGAATTAGAAATTATTTTGATTCCGCTAACCCCCTTTTGTATAGCTTATCCCTTCAGACACGTCCGTCTACTCAAGTGTATCTCTTTCAGCAGATTAAAAACAGAGCAGAGATTGTTCCACCTGACGTTTATACATATGGAAAATGTACAATGAACAGGTTACCGTCTGATCAGCTAGGCCAGTCATCCCCAGCTAGTAGCTTATGAGCAACGCATTAAGGTGGCCATAGACGTAACAATTACGATCTTTCTTGGAAAAGATGTTTCCAAGAAAAATCGTTTATTTCAATACACACGTGTAGAGCTGAATGGTCAGATATACATATAAAAACAATAGAATTCTACCTGTATTTTAGGATTCAGCACTAACAATGGCCGATGCTTGTGTTCCTTCAAAGGTACCCGATCAAAATTTTCCGTCCAGCTCGATCGACGAGCCGACTGATATCCAAGTCTTCTGCCGATATCAGTTGGCTTTATTCTACCATACATGCACCGTACATGGTGCATTGTACGATATTATCTGTGCATCTATGGCCACCTTTTCCTTTCATCAACTCCTTTGATGTTGCTCTCAGTGGCCCTAAAGCAGGTGCTCATGCTTGAATTTCTGGCTTGTTGGCAAGTTTTGAAGGCAAAATGACCATGTGTACTGCCAAGCAGAGCCTTGTTACTTACCCTTCTGAGCAGGTCCACTCCACGGAGTTCACAGGCACCATCTTCTTCCACGTGATCTTCTTCCTGCTTTGACCGGTGTTTTGGCGCATGCGCAGTAGGAGCATTTCGCCGGTACGGATCTACTGCGCATGCGCCAAAAGTCACGAAGTTTTCCGATTTCACTTCGTGACTTTTGGCGCATGCGCAGTAGATCGTACCGGCCAAATGCTCCTACTGCGCAAGCGCCGGTCAAAGCAGGAAGAAGAAATCGCTTGGAAGAAGATGGCGTTGATGAACTGCGTAGACTGGACCTTCGCAGAAGGGTAAGTAACAAGTTAGTTAGGGGCATTTGCCCAGCAGGACAGGTAGGCCAGGGGGGAGGAGGGAGGGTGGGCAACACACGGGAGGGTTTTTGAGCCGACTAGGTTTCCTTCTCCTTTAAAGTGGCCCTGTATGTGGGATGGAATCATCTCCCTGAGAATATCTGTAATGCAGTTGAAATCTCATAATTTGACAAATAGATTTCATAATCATTGAGAATAGCAGTAAGGATAATTCAACATGTGTAATCATGATATAGTCAATATATAAATTTTTATAGGAGGGCTTATTTATGATGGTACCCAAATTGCAGAGTTCTACCCATAATTCAAGAATAATTTGGGTTTCAAGTGGTAGAACTTACACATCTGCAAATGATGCTTAAACCACATGACATTGCTCATGCACTTCAACACAAATCATGCTGAATTTTTTTGTTGTCATCATTTCAAAATGGTATGTGCACACAATTCAAGTGTACTGCATCTATTGATGATGCAGGCTGCTGTGAGAGTCTCATGGAGCTACTGTCACAATTGAGATTCAGTTTTTACATAAATCCTAAAGCTAATGTTAAATATAGCCCTGTGGAAGCAAATGAAGAGACAAATTTGAGCACTTTGTGACAGAGTTAAAGGAACAGTTCAGTGTAAAAATATAAACTGGGTAAGTAGATAGGCTGTGCAAAATATAAAATGTTTCTAATAGAGTTAGTTAGCCAAAAATGTATCTATAAAGTCTTGAATGTCTGAATATCTTATATAATAGCCTGAACCCTACATCCTGCTTTGCAGTAACTCTGAGTTAGTCAGCGACTTTAAAGGGAACTGGAAGATTGCTCCAACTACGCATGTGCCATTAAGCTACTCACTTCACAACGATTACCGAAGAGAAGAAGTAGGCGCTCCCTTGAGCTACACTGCGCTCACTCTGCATGTGCGGTCACTATTTCAAGACAGGACTGAATCCTGGGGCAAGTGGAATGGAATAGCCGGCTTTTTCTTTAAAGTTCGGCTTTACTGAGCGTGCGCAGCCGCAAGCTGAAAGAAACAAGAAAACAATTGATCCATGGTGCTTGCTGGAGCAACCCCGGCTGGTGCGGCTGGATAGGAGTATTGGCTCTAGGTGTCAGTCAAACTTTTGGCACCCCCAAGTATAAAATGACTTTCCTTCTCCTTTAAGGTGATTATTGCAGGGATAATGAACCTAATATTTGATGCTATTATTGGGTAAGATGATGGTCAGGATGAGGAATGAATTTTATGCCAACTATACTGCACTTAACCAATATAATAATGACAAAATTTACCTTTGATTCCCAGAGTTGCATTATATGAAATTATAGTAGTATTTTCTAATTATTTTTTGCAAAAGACTTTTACAGTATACTTACTTTTTAAAAGTAAATCTAAAAACAGTGACACCCTGAATAGATACAGCAGGCCTGTGGGTAGGCTGATATTAATTTAGGCTCTTGTAGATTAATTTTCCCTTGCAAGAACGAAATCCCTCATTTCTGGCTGTGAAAGAAGACCAGTTAATTTATGGGCCTCCTCCATTTGTCTAACAAGGGATGTGAGAACTGGAGAACTGGCAATTTGTCTCATTATTAACCTTTTTTTGCTGTTGCAGAAGTTATGAAAACTCCATAGTAAATGTAAGCGGGTTACATTTTTTTAAACATGAACAGTTAGAATTTAATCAAACATTTCAGTGGAGTTTTTTCATATGATCTTATTTAAAGGGGACCCGTCACCCAAAAAAAAATTCCAAATCCTATTTTATCACATTAGTCAAGCAAAATTAACTTTAATTACACTATATAAATTATTTGAATCTTGTTTCCTTCAGTCTGGGAATACATAATTATAGCAAGCAGGAAGCAGCCATTTTGTGGACAGTTTTATTAAGGCAAGTCTTGCATCATCTCAGAATCTTGTTTGTGCACCAGAATGGGGGACCTGATGTCCATTTCCTTGCCCTGGCTACACAATTAAACGGTAAAGAGAACAGGGGAATGTGTGGAGAGCAGTGAAATCTAGGAAGTGCTGAATAGAAAGTGAAAGTAATTGTCTGCCCCGCCTCTATGCCACTGGCATAGAGGTGGGGCAGACAATATTTGATTGACAGCTGAGATTTTTAAGTGAGCTTACAACAGCTATGAATGCTGTAATAAAAAATAGAAATTGGATTTCATGTTTAATTTGAAAAGGACTTTTATTATACAGATTTGTGTGTCTGGGTGACAGGTCCACTTTAAAGAGTAATTTTCCAGGAAGGTTACAATGATGCCCCACATTCTATGGTAACAAACCAAAAGATTGCACAAGTTTATTATTTAAAGGGCTGAAAAATTAATCAGTACTGTATGTCGCAGAGTTTTCTCTTTGTCTTGTTTTGAACTTCTAAAGAACTATCCAATATACCTACTCTTAACAATTGATAGAAATATCTTTAACACTTATCTAGGTTTAGATTAAATTTCCTCAGACAGGTGAGGTGGCTGGTAATTTTGTTTACAGTTGCTGCAATGATGGGAAGTAATGAAATGTAAAGCAGAAAGAATATACAGTACTCAAGCTAGGTGCAGTGTTCACATATAAAAATACTAGATAAATAGAAATATAAAAGGTAATGCATACTGTTCTGGAATGCCATCTATAGTTTATATGTATTAATGCCAAAAGAGGCACACCTAAAATTAT
Organism: Xenopus laevis; assembly: GCF_017654675.1. Lineage (NCBI taxonomy): Eukaryota > Metazoa > Chordata > Amphibia > Anura > Pipidae > Xenopus > Xenopus laevis. The sequence goes on along the minus strand of NC_054382.1, from coordinate 76,428,209 downwards.
TTCTGATACTCTCAGACATATCAGTTGGCTCTGCAGTCTTTAATTAATATTCTTCTTAAAGGAGAACTAAAGTTTAACTAAAAAAATAGGGCTGAAATGTGTTACATTATGTTTTGGGCTTCTGCACCAGCCCACAGAAAGCACAGTCCTTTATTAGTAAAGACGTGTGCCTCCAAAGATGCCCCAGTAGCACCCATCTTCTGTGCTGCTGTCAGATACTGAACTTATGGTCCAACTCAAAATATACAGTATACATAGAATATAAATGTCACAATATAAGGCTGATTAGTAATTAATACAGACAATTACTACATGACAGCACAGAAACCAGTGTAACTAGCATCAGAATTTAATAATCAGCCTTATAGCATCATCTCATATTACATGCCAACCTCATTTTCTGCTTGATAATTTGTGACGACCCCTAAGATCAGCTTCTCAACAGCTGCACAAAGCACACTAAGGGGGTTATTGCATGCGCAAAATGCAAATACACAGGCAAATTAAACAGACAGGTGGAGAGAGGGGACCGGACATGGGGTAGTCGCCAGAGGTCGTATGTGCCTGGTGCCCCCCCAGCTTTTGCGCCCTAGGCACGTGCCTACTCTGCCTACCCCTAGTTCCAGCCCTGGGGAGAAGTTCCAAAAATCTTTTTATCTGTACTGGGTTTTGTGCAATAATCTGAAAAAATCTAAGTTTTTTGGTTGAAAATCCAAAAAATTCGTACGATTTGTATTTTTCACATTTTTTTTCCTGGAATTTTTTTTTCTACAACACCTTATATGTGCCTTACACCCACTACATAGGGGGTTATTTACTAAAGTCCGATTTTTCTGGTTGGACTTTTACAGGGGAAAACACCATTTTTTCATAGAAAAAAAATTTAATTTTTTTGTGATGTATTTAACCCTGATGGTGTTAAAAGTGTTTACAATTGGAAGATATCCTGATTTGTGCTGGGTTTAATTTTAGCTGATAATCCGAAAAAGTCACAGGTTTTGGGCACCAAATCCGAAAAAGTTGAAGTTTTCGGAGACAAATTTGAAAAAAATAACACAATTTCGTTTTTTTTCTCGAGTGTTTTGCCGCACAAGAAATTTTCTTGAAAATGTATTGATAAATAGGGGGACAAAGTCCATGTGGATTTGATCGGGGTGGTTTTCAGAAGATAATGAGAAAATTCACATAGGGTGTTATTTACTAAAGGCCGATTTTTCTGGTTGCACTTACAGGGGAAAACACAATTTTTTCATAGAAAAAAAACCTCTATTTATTTGTGATTTATTTAAACTATAGATAGTGTTTATAACTGGAAGATATCCTGATCTGTGCTGGGTTTCATTCAATAATCCAAAGATTTAGTGGTCTTTAGGTGATAATCTGAAAAAAATTGCAGGTTTTGGGAACCAAATCCAAAAAGTCGAAGTGACAAATCTGAAAAAAATTCACGATTCAGATTTTTTCCCCTGATTTTATCATTTTCCCACACAAGAAATTTTCTTGAAAATGTATTGATAAATAGGGGGGGATTTGATTGGGGTGGTTTTTAGAATATAGTGAAAAAATTCCGATTTTGATAAATAACCCCCTTAAAGTAATGGTTTTGTAAATTCTGCTTTGAGACTGTATAGGCTTTTTAAATGTGGATCCCTAATTTGAAGACAAAGGTAATTTGAGCTGTTAAGAAAATATACAGTATGGATTTGGGGCAAGGGTGGGTTTTATTTTGCAGACTGATATGATGCCTAATATTTTGCAGCATGTCTTAGTTTAGAGGGAGCTGAATGGGCAAAGAAATTTATTTTTATGTGACTTGAATACATTCACCAGTCTTCCCAATGAATTAGAACTGATTAAGTTTTGTTTCATGTGGGACCTGAATTTTCAAATAAACATATTATAGCAAATATACTATGTTATGATTTGTCACACGTCCTTTTTCTGTTTGCAAGACTTTCTAATGCAAATGTTGAAAAATTGGTAGTAGCTGGTTATACCTAGGGACATTATTCACTAGCATTGTTCAATGTATCAAGGGGAAGAAAAACTTAGTCCCTTTGTAAAATGTATAATTAAGCAATTGAATTCTTAATGAATCAGATGAAAATGAAGCGTAGGACTGGCCAGATATGGGATGACTTTGACGTAGTTGGCCAGCTTAAATATATTGCAATATATGGACAAACAATCCCTGTGTTGTTTAAAGGGTAAGGCATTTTTTAGTAGCAGTATGCACAAAATGTCGCTGTCTTAAATATATTGATAATGGGTTGAGTGCAGAGGACCTCTTGTAGTTGACTATATGTATTTTGTGGTCACACCCTCATTGCACCCCCGCCTAATGGTTTTAAAAAATAGTGGTGAGCACAACTTTCCCTTGTTTGTTATCAAGGGGAAGATGTTAGGCTTTCTAATGCAGCATAGCAGAACACTCCTCACATAATAAAATAAATAAATAAAATACAGTGTGCCTAAGGACAAAGACAGGTGTAAATAAGGAAAGTTCAGTCATGAAACTCTTATGCATATACATAATTTGGGTCTTATATTATAAATGATTATAATAATGATGATGATCAGCAGTGATGGCAACATCTACTAACGTAAATATGTTGGGTATGAATTAAGGGCAGCTATCAATTATTTTTCTTCCTTGCAAAATCAGTACGAGTGTCTGCTTATCAGGCCAAAGGTGCATTTTTTTGTCTCCATGCCCATGGGCTATCAAACCAGTTTGCAGGTAGGAATTACGTTTTTTCAAGCACTTAATCATATGTAAAATCCAGTTCAATATCTACTGTACAGTATGTGTTTTGCAGTTTAAAATGCTGTCTAGGAAGCATTTCAGGTGTGGATCTTACCATCAAAACTTAAGACAAGTAAATAAATGTCATGTAACACTGACAAGGCATCCCTACTTTAAAACTCAGACATGAATGCAAGTGGAGTATTAGCTTTCTGGTATATAACAGTATAAAATACTTTAGGTCAATGTATTAGCATTAAAAGCCCCCTGTGCCATTGATTTTCAAACACACCTCTGCTGCTCTTAAGGGAGTTGTTTAAAATGTTCCCATTCGGCAGGAATGCAATTGCAATTATACGTGATGGACAATAATGGTGTGCTGCGGTTACAAGCCTGTTTTTACTGCTCCAGTGAGGCGTGTGAAATGACGGTGGTCTCAGTGCTAACAGGTTTAAAAGGTGTGTTTGCTATTTAGGAAAAATGGAAGGTAGGGATTTTCTAAGGGCTTAATTAATTAGCAGTTAAAATGTAAATGTCTACTTAAAATGACCTCTCAGCATTGTGCCTATTGCATATATCATATTTGGCATTATATACATTATATTTTATAGCATCAAATAGTGATTAGCATTACATAGTACTAGCAAAACAATTAGTAAATTGAAAAAATAAAATCAAGGGGTTGTGCCTTTTTAAATAGGTGGGATACTATGGTGACCAGCCGATTACATGACTTTTATTCAGAGCACATCTGTATTAAATTCATAGAATCTTAACTAGCACAGGTGTATGCAAGCTGAATAAAGAGAGTATCCCACTGGCATTTGACTGGGACACTTTGGGTAACTAGAATAACTGCATTTATTTGGAAACCATATTGCTGAAAAGCATATATATATTTATAAATAAATAAATATATATATATATATATATATATATATATATATATATATTAAACAAATATTGGTTGATGCTATTCAGACTACTGTATTAAACTATAAAATACCTGTTTATTTAGTAATACAACCTGCTATTCTGCTGCTGCTGCTGCATAGGATCTCCTCCTCTCACATATATTTTAAAGACCTGTGATGATCTAATTGTTGCTATTTTAAAATAAATAATGGATAACTCTCTTTCCTTCTGTCTGCTACACAGGAGAGGCCTTCTATATGGTCTGTAGTTATTGCTATTCAAAAGTTACATTGTTTTACCATTAGTGATGTCCCAACCTTGCTGGTCACTCTGCATGTGCTAAATACTCCTGACTTGTTCCTGCTTTGATAGTTAATAGTGTTATGCAACTCTTTGTACACAGGCATATTTCACTACAAATGCTTTCTGCTTTGTTACCTTTAGTTTCTTACTCATTTTTATGTTGGAAATTCAGTCAAGTAATGTTAATTTATAATAGACTGTCATATAGTTTCATGACGATCATTTGTTTAAAGTTTGATGTACGCAGCAAATTATTGGGAAAGTTGCAGTGCACAACAATTTTTTTAAAAATTCACATTGCTTGAAGTCATGTTTAGCTTTTTTCTTTATGGATTTGTTCTTTTTAAATAGATATTTTGCTGTTAGCTTTACCACTGAGTTGGCAAGTTTTGCTTGTTGAATTTGTTTTTAGCTTGAGACAATTATTTTTTTTTTCTACTGTGCGAGATTTTGGAAACCTGTGCTGAAATAAAAGTAATTAGTCTGTGTAGCTCGCTGTTTCCCAATACTGTGAGGCCAGCTTCGATTTTGAAGCTACTGCACTTCAAAATCTAGTGTAATAATGGACTAAAAAATGGCAGTATCTGCTGCTTCATCTATACTAAGCCTATCTAACATACTGTATCAACATTTGCATTCACCTTATTTTTTTTGTTTCTTTTATAGACACCTATAACCTTATTTGTCATATTGGTACTGATGCTCCAATTGCACTTTAAAAAACAAATCTCGTGTATTATATTATTTTTTTCTTGGAAAAGCCCATATATATTCAGAGACAAAAGTAACAAGTACCAAAGTGCTGAGAACCTCAAAACTGCGGTCCTTACATCTCCCTCTAACTGGCTCTTGTATAGTGCAAACTGCACCCTTTAATGCCAGTTAGAAAAATCACATACAAAGTGAAAAGCACAGTGCTCAGTGGCACAAGGGAAAGCTATACTTAGGGGTTATTTATTAAAGTCTGAATGCCAAAAACCCCAAAAATCTGAATGTTTAGTAGAATTGTTTTCCATGGAATTTATTAAACCCCAATGGTGTTAAAGTCCAAATAAAAAAGTACTCCAATTTAGTCCTGCCAAGTTCATGTAGAAGTCAATGGGAGAAATCCAGAAGATATCCTGATCTGCACTGGGTTTTGTGCACTAATCCAAAGATTTTGTGGTTTATGATTTTTCTGGCATCATCATTTAAAAAATTTGTACGATTTGAATTTTTTAACGATTTTATCGAATTTTTTCCCGCACAGGAAATTTTTGGAAAATTGTATTGATAAATAAGGGGCTACTGTTTTATCAAAATTATCAGAAATGTTCAGATTTTGATATACAATCCCCCCCATGTCTGCATTGAACATGTATTAAGTACAGGTCACCAGGTCTGCATCACAACTATGTGCAAGTAACGTCCATGTGCTACAAACATGCTTCTTACATGGCAGGAGCAAATTGTACCTATTTGTGTGCAATTGGCTGTCAGATACAAAACTTTGCACGTCATACCAATAGGCATGATTTCCGGTCGTGGAAACTGTGTTTTTTTACATTTGGCTCATTGCATGTGCTTTCTGCAATTTGCAATTCATTGACACATGAGCTCCATAGAGTTTTGAGAAAAACTTAGCATTTTATTACTGCATGTTTTATGTTCTGTTATCTCATTTAGGTTTCTTTCTAAAGCAAGTTTTTCAACTCTTTATGCAGCAAGTTATGATATGGCATTATGGGAAATGGATAAATACTTTCCAGCTTTGAGCACAGAGGGAAAGTAAAATCACGCACACACATCTGCCAGTACAATTAAAACAAACCAGAAATGGCACAAATGGTGACAAAACTCAACAATCGTCAACTGCCCACTCACTATGTAACGAGAAGAACTGTTTACCCCATGTTCCTTATTAAAGAGAAGTATTTTATTTAATGAGCATGACTCATGCAAGGTGTTCCCATAAATCATCAGCTGGTTTACAAACTCAATAACTAGGCTTCCTGCTATAACTAAGCTGTGCACACCTTAAATTATTAACACACCACGGCCTAAAGGCAGATCTTTGATGGTGATATAAACACTGTGAGGACAAGGTGCTTTCTCAGCAAAAGATTATTGACTCTAATCACCATTTACCATTGAAAAAAAGACAATAAAATATGAGGGGCGGAGGAAAAGGGGCTTCATACTACAAGAAATATAAATAGAATTAAATGTTGACAAACAACATAACCTGCAGTTCTTTTTCCCAGAAGAAAAGAATAAAAATAAAAAGGTTTTATGTACATCCTTTAACAAACAATGGGAAGCACCAGAGGGCATGAATAAGGAGACTGAGCTAGATGGGATGATTGTTTTATTGTTTGCATGGATATAACACCGAGGACAGTTGGATCTTTGTTGGCAATGACTCGAGGAGGAAGAACTTTCTGAACCGTAGCTTCTTTGGAACTGTTCCTTAAATAAAAATGCAATTGCATTTTTTTAATTTTATAAATCATGGAAAAACAAAGAAGCCCAATTGCTGCATCACAGTTGTAAATATTAAAAAATCTGCTCCTTAGTTAATAACAAAGAAAAGGCAAAAGTGCTTCTTGTATGTCTCCGGGAATGGAATTATAATTATAATTAGCCCCTAGGCATTTGTGCCTGTACCTCTATACATCTGAGGATTTTAGCGTTTACAAATGGGAAAAGTTTATTTTTCTGTATTAATGACAGCACTTTGGCACTTGAACTATTATATGGAACTTTCTTACAGGTTGGCCTGGAGATTGAATAGCAACCTCCAAATTTCCTTTTTTGGTAAATATTTCTGTGCATTTCTAATTAATGCTGCATTGTTCACCTGCTGTTTCTTTTGAAAAACTTTGCTAAGTAATTATTTTAGGGGCTCATTCACTGGTGTATAAAAGGGGTGTGTGGCGACACTAGTAACAGCTAAAATCTCATCCATAAAGTATGGTAGAACCTCTGTATTGTGATTCTGATTAAAATTCCCTATGCTAGTACAAACGTAACTGTAGTTTTTCTCAGAATTTTAATTAATCATTCTTTCCCGAGTCTATTCTGCTTGATTAAGCTTTTCATATTTCATGCATAAAAGCAAGCTTTATTTTTAATGATAGTGTTCTTTTAAAACTAGACCAGTTCATCCATCCCATTAGTACTTCTATAATGTCTCTCATCAAGGTTAAATACCAGACACAGAATGACTAACTATACTAAGGGATTCATGGTCTTTGGCTATTTAAAGTGATGTAAACACTTGCTTGACCGCATGTTATTGTGGACTACAAATCTGAGCATACAGTGTCAGACTGGGGGAGGGGGCTTTGATCCCCTTTAAAATCCCCTTTAAAATGTTTAAATGTCTAGTGGACTATAATGCCTGTATTATAAAATAATGACAAATACTGTTAACTGATAAAATGACATTTACAATAGAATATTTTGCAAAGAAAAAGTTAAATGTCTCACTTAAGAAAAAATAAAATAAAGGTGGCATGATTTCAACTGCAATAAGTAAACATCGTTCATTGCATTTAAAGATAAATATGATCTAATTACACCCTGTGGAATAGAACGCAGGCTGGGCCAACCATTTCATTTAGTTGAGTATACAATCTGTAGCAGAAAATAAAAGTACAGAAATAAACTGAGACGTATGCCATGTGCCAGTGTTTATGAGAAGGTTTTGGAATGCATAGAGCTAATGTAATTACAGGTGCAATGTCTGCTCCAGGTGTGCTAACCCAACCAGATAGCATTTACTGGTCTGCTGACTGAGTGGCAACATATGATTGGAAGCTATGGGTATTTAGATCTGAGCTAATTACCAACATAGATTACAATATTGAGATTATGTGGTGGGTAGATATTTGTAACTGGGGTAAAAGGCATACAATAGCTTTCTAGCATTGTGTTATAGCCAAGCATTAGAAAGAAGAAGAAATGGCAGAAAAGGAAGCAAAGCGTTTACTACACATAAAAACTGCTTCATAATAACAATACCATTTTTGAATATTATATTATTAATAATTGTAAATAGAAATAACGCCAGCACATTAATCAAATTAAATAGCAGCTCCAAATGTGTCTTTCTTCTCAACTCTGCTCCCTTGTTTAGAAATCTCATTAGGTCTTCTTATGTCTAATACTCACATACGTCTAAATTCCCATTATTTGGGCAGTCCTGGTTTAGGAAGAAGTTTCCCTGTCTATGAATCTTCTTAAAGGAACAGTAACACCAAAAAATAAATGTGTTTTAAAGGAATGATAATATTAAGCAGTGTTGCCCTGCTCTAGTACAACTATTGTGTTTGGTTCAGAAACACTACTATAGTTGATATAAACAAACGGCTGTGTAGCCATGGGGGCAGCCATTCAAGCACAGGATACACAGAAGATAACAGATAAGTTCTGAAGAATCCCATTGTATAATACAGTTTATCTGTTATCTTCTGTGTATCCTGTGCCTTTTCTCCTTTTTTATGAATGGCTGACCCCATGGGTACACAGCAGCTTGTTTATATAAATTTGCTTAGGACAATTTACATTTTTGGTAAAACTGTTCCTTTAAGTGTCCTGAAGTTACATGGATCAGTTTCTGATTTCCCTCTTTCAGAGATTGCTAATTAAGAAGAATAAAAGAAGGAGGGTTAGGAGCTATAATCTCAGGATTTTAAAAGCTGGTTGATTGTCTGGTCTGTGCAGGTCTATATATATATATATATATATATATATATATATATATATATATATATATATATATATATATAACAAGGGAAAGTTGTGCTCATCACTATTTTTTAAAACCATTAGGCGGGGGTGCAATGAGGGTGTGACCACAAAATACATATAGTCAACTACAAGAGGTCCTCTGCACTCAACCCATTATCAATATATTTAAGACAGAGACATTTTGTGCATACTGCTACTAAAAAATGCCTTACCCTTTAAACAACACAGGGATTGTTTGTCCATATATTGCAATATATTTAAGCTGGCCAACTACGTCAAAGTCATCCCATATCTGGCCAGTCCTACACTTAATTTTCATCTGATTCATTAAGAATTCAATTGCTTAATTATACAATGTATAATTAAGCAATTGAATTCTTAATGAATCAGATGAAAATTAAGTGTAGGACTGGCCAGATATGGGATGACTTTGACGTAGTTGGCCAGCTTAAATATATTGCAATATATGGACAAACAATCCCTGTGTTGTTTAAAGGGTAAGGCATTTTTTAGTAGCAGTATGCACAAAATGTCTCTGTCTTATATATATATATATATATATATATATATATATATATATATATATATATATATATATATATATATATATATATATATAATCACTGCCCTGTAACTGTAACAAGGGCAGCAGTCAAAATTAATTGTGGTGAAAAAACATTTTTTTAAAATTTTCGATCACTCCAAAAATATGGTAATAGTTGTCTGTCTGCTCTTATGCATTTTTGCATAATTGAATTCTCTAAACTCTTGAGTGCACTTTATTTTTTATTGAAACAAGAATGGAAACTATGAATGCCTATAATCTATTTTTCCTTGTATCAATAGAAAAACGTAACACTAATGTAATAAAACATTTATGCAAAGAGAAATTAAGTTAAATGTAATGATTCTGTAATTTTAGATCTCTTGGGAGAAAATAAAACGAGCCATTAAAGCATGAAAAGCAAGATATAAATATTAAATTTAAATGAAATGAGTCCCCCGTGCTGTCTTCCTTTCATAAGTTCTGATGTGTTATACAAGATGCCATGACACAAATAACATTTTAGGCTGTCAAATTCAAATTTAAAAGGTAGGGGAAATCATTACTGAGGCTTTCTAATGTTGAAAATGAACCCCACAAATAATTGCCACTACAACAAATCATGAAGCATCAGACAAAAGCAGGTCATGTACAAGCAGATAACCAGTTAAGTCAAATGAATGAGGTTGTAAGCTTTATTGTCCAAACAAAATGGTGCAGCAATCCTATGGCCACCTTTGTTTTAAAATGTCATAATTACAGCACTGCTTTGGTCTCCTATAACAAACTGGCAGAGATTCATAATAACTAACCCTTTTATATGCACGTATATTACTGCCCCCAATAATCATCATCAGCACATACTGTATATAATGCTGAAATCAGTACCAATAACATATCTGGATCCCACCCCAAAAAAAACTTTGGAGTGGATGGCTCTTAGCTTCAGACACGCTCTCTTCATTCTGCTGGTGGGCAGGGCGTTTTTTAAGCAGCAGAACGTACTGGGAATGGAGTGCCATACAACAGACCCATTGACCATTCAAGGGGAACTAAAGTCTAAAATAGAATAATGTTAGAAATGCTGTATTTTGTATACTAAACATAAACATGAACTTACTGCACCAGAAGCCTAATAAAACAAATGATTTATGTTTTTAAAGTTGGCCACAGGGGGTCATCATTTTGTTACATTGTTAAACATCTTTGCAAGACCAAGACTATGCACATGCTCAGTGTGATCTGGGCTTCAGTTGGGAGGCTAAGCTTAGGGATCATCATTAATTATCAAAACAGCACAAGTCAAAGTTTATGCCATAGTAGCTGATACAGCAAGACTGATTAATAATCGGAATATGTAGACTGCACTGAATCTGTGGATTCAAATCTCAACACAGTCGCCGGCTGCTCTACAGGGAAACAAACAAAGCTGCTCGAGTTCTGGGAAGTAAGCCTTTCCCTGCCATTTGAAAGTATGATCATTTCCCTGCAGAACAGTTAATGGCCGTCTGAAGTTTCCAATCTGCAGCTGTCAGCGCAAGTAAAACGAAGTGGGAATTTCACTGCATACAGTCAGGTTTATTATAAAAAAAAACAGTACACATTTTTTATCAAAGTATGTTGGGGATAGATTCGTTTTTCATTAAATAAAGTAAAAATGGGATTTTATTTTTTTGCCTTTACATCCCCTTTCAGGCACCCCTGTTGTACTAGTAGGAAAACACTTTGGGGCACATTTACTAAGCTCGAGTGAAGGATTCGAAGTAAAAAAACTTCGAATTTAGAAGTTTTTTTTGGGTACTTCAACCATCGAATAGGCTACTATGACCTTCGACTAAGACTTTGACTTCGATTCGAACGATTCGAACTAAAAATCGTTCGACTATTCGACCATTCGATAGTCAAAGTACTGTCTCTTAAAAAAAAACTTAGACTACCTACGCCACTTTAAACCTACCGAGCTTCAATGTAAGCCTATGGAGACCTTCCCCATAAGGTTTCTAAGATTTTTTTGAGCGAAGGAAAATCCTTCGATCGATGGATTAAAATCCTTCGAATCGTTCGATCGAACGATTTCCGTTCGATCAAAGTATTTGCGGTAAATCCTTCGACTTCGATATTCAAAGTCAAAGGATTTTACTTAGAGGGTCGAATATCGAGGGTTAATTAACCCTCGATATTGGACCCTTAGTAAATGTGCCCCTATATCTCCACATTTCCATATACATTTCAGATTAAAATAAAAATAAAAGAAAGTCCATTAAATTCAACATATCTACCTCAACACTATATCAGTTAAATAGCCTTCTTAATTTAACCCCTTAAGTAGTAATGTTTCCATACTCTGTATACTCCTAAATTAACGTTTCAATATCATATTATGACATAAGATCATTTAAGAATTATCTGTCATTTCCTTTGTCTCTTATAGGGAAAGACGGATAAAATGTTAAAGCGATAACTAACATTTATTTATAGATTAAAACAAGTTTATACATTTTATGTTTTTTTGAACTTTAATTAGCTTATACAATGACAAATTCTTAGCACATTTCCATTTGATTTTCATTGTTTTTGAATAGTTACGCTTCTTTTTCTGACTCTTTCCAGCCCTCAAATGGGGATCACTGACCCCAGCAGACATAAAACTATTGGTCTGTAGGCTTCAGTTTTGTTGCTACTGTTACATTTTATTACTTATATTTCTATTCATATCTCTTCTTTTATTATTTCAGTCTCTCATTCAAATCACTCTCTGGTTTCTAGGTTAATTTGACCCTAGCAACCAGGTAGCTGCTGAAATTCCAAACTTGAAAGCTAATGAACAAAAAGCTAAATAACACAAAAAAATGAAGACCAATTGCAAATTGTCTCACAATATTTTCCAAATCATTCTAGTAAAAGATCCAGGAATGCTAGTATGTATGATGTAAAGAAAATAACAAATAAAATTCTTTCTTAAAATTGGTAAAGATGGAAGAGATGAGAATATAAATTTTTATTTTGGAAAACCACTGATATGATCACACTTCAAATTCAGGTTTGGGCGCTGGCATCTAGACTAGTTTTTACTAACTTTAAATATTCAAATACACAAATATGAAGAAAGTCTTACCAAAGTAGATTTTTTTTAACCTTTTAAAAAATGTAACAGGCAACGTGATTAATGGGTAGAACTACATGCAAAGTCAGCATACAGATGCACCATGGCCAAGAACCTGCCTGTCAATTCATAGGGGTCATTCAGTGGTTTGGGTTTACCCTTATCCCTTTTAAACTTGACACATAAAACATACACGTTGAAGGGCTAATAATTAACGATTATTTTAGGAGCACATTGCATGGCTGTAGAGCATGATACAGTCTGCAGGATACGTCTAAATAAGTTGTCAATTTGGCATTTAAAATAAACATTTAATTGTGCTGAGTTCGAAGGATGTAGTGCCAATACTATAAACAATGTCTCAAAGGAATGTCATTTTGACAACCGCAGTGTATATTCCAGCTTTTGCATTATACCTGAGCCTGTTACATGATCTGCTGGGAGTTACATACAGTGCATGCTTTCTTCACACATAGGAACAGTGTTTTTCATTCTACTGCTCCTCCTGATCTCTGAATGATCCACAACTAGTACAAGACAGGCAACATATCATCAACCTCTAAGAGAAGGCTTAAAAGGCATCTCCTAAATATAGTAACATAACTGGGGAATGTTCTGTAACACTGTTATGATATACATTGAAGTAGTCCAGTGAAAGGTTGTTTAGTTAACTCTTTCTGAGTGGGCACTTAATGTGTTTACATGTAGGGGGTTATTTACTAAACTACGAATGCAAAAATCCTGAAAAATTTGGGATTTTTTAAAATAAAATCTGACTTTTAAAAAATCCAGAATTTTTTCGGAATTTATTAAACCCCCGAAGAAGGAAAAGTCTGAATCTGAAAATCCGGCATCTCAGACCTGTCGAGGTTGTATATAAGTCAGTGGGAGAAGTCCCAATGATTTTTTGATGTGTGCTGGGTTTCGTGCAATACTCCGAAGTTTTCGGGCAAAAAGCATAAGAAATCAGAGTTTTTGGGGGGAAAAATTGTGAAAATCTGATTTTTTCCCGCAAAGCAAATTTTCTCGAAAATTTAATAATAAATAAACGTAACAAATTTTGTGAATTTGATCAGAGTTTGTAGCAAAATGTTGAGATAAAATCGAACTTTGAGAAATATATACAGCATATATAAATATATATATATATATATATATATATATATATATATATATATATATATATTTAGGTACAGTAGGTGCTTTTAATTTATAGTTAAAGGAGCAGTTCACATTTAGCCTTTTTGATGCGAGTCCGTTTGCACTTGACCTTGATTTGGTTTGTGGGCAGTGGCATAAGTATAGAGGAAGTAGACCCCGTGGTCACAGGGGGGCCAGGACCATAGGTTCAACTTCTATAGCTACCATGTACCTTGTAGCAATTTCTTGCACTGGTATGCATGTGGGTAGGCATTTAGGTAGGTGCATGCACGAGCAGTCAAAAAGGGTGGGCAGGTAATTTGCATTGCGTGGATTTAATTTTTCTGCTTATTTTGCAATTCTGCATCTCTTTATTTCGAAATTAAAACTTCAATTGTTCACTAGTATCTGCTGTAGCTTGATTAACTGGGAGACTGGGAAAAATCCAGCTTATGAATTTTACTGTTCTTCATGCTATGCCTAATTTTATGCTATGTAATTTTAAAATTCCCATGGCAAGTGCAAGAAGACAAGCTACTGGATCCTCAACCCGGAAGATTGAGTGTAGTTCTGAAAATCTGAGGCAAGAAAAGTATTTGTTAATATATGGGTGGAAATGTGAATTGTCAAAGCTGCAAAATAAGAGTAGTATGCATGAGTAGAATGAGCTCACTGAGGTACTGTGATATTTAATTTCCCAGCTATTCAAGACCAGTGGAGCTGCACCTTGTTATTTGATTTTTTTTACTTGGAAGCTAATACAGGCACAGGTATGCAACCTGTTTTGGGACCTGGGGTCTTCCGTGTAAGTAGGGTTGCCACCTTTTAAAACAATGATTACCGTAAAAAGGGGCGGGCCGTGACGTAGAAAGGGGCATGTCATGATGTAAGGGGCGGGGCCTAAATGCGCGATTGGCCTGACAGAAAAAAAGGTAAATTTTGAGTTGGGGGCAGCCGAGGGCTTTTGTTAGGAGCATTACAATTTTACCGGCAGCTACATTTCCGGTAAATTTGTAATACCGGTCCCGGCCTTGGCAGGTGTTTTACTGGCTAGGCCGGTAAAATACCGGCCGGGTGGCAACCCTACGTGTAAGGGATCTTTCAGTAATTTGGATCTTTGGATTGAAACCTTTGACAAAGGTCTCAAGGAAGACCGAAATGTTGGAATAACAAATAAACTTTATCTCTTATTCACCATATTTGAAGACCTGTGAGTCCCTTGCTTTACATGATATTCTATATGTATTTTCTGCATTGTGCACCCAGGCTTTTTCTCCAGTAAGTGAGTGCAGCTATCTTTCCTTTTTCTATTTTTTTTTTCTTTTAACATCATGTTATAACTCTAATTTTATATCAACTTCTGATACATATAAAAAACATGTCTCTTGATATCTATTATTTCTTTACATATATGTTCACTTTTATAATTTATTTTAATGTTGATCTCATCCCACCGGAATATTTGTCAGATACTCAGCACATTGTAAAATGATTTGTTTTTGTACCACATACATCAAAAAGGGTTAAACCACAGGTTTTTCAGACCATTCTACTGTTGTTAAGTGGCACTAGCATTAAACTTCTCATTATTTTTCTACTAAATAAACTGCAGAAATGTGGCTGTCTGGCTAAATTAAATGCTGTTTTAACTAACAGTTAATAGTGTTGACTGCTGTGTAATAGTCATTTTCATTTTTTACAGTATTTAATGACTTTCTGATGACTCGAATTCTCTGTAGGGATACTTAAATCATTGCAGTAAGGATGAGTGATTTTAGTACACAATGACTGTACAGTAGTTTGGAGAAAAAATTATTCTCCAAATAAATAAAAGCACTTATGCAGCTGCGTTTATTATGTAGTATTTTAGATAGCAATGCTTAAACTGGTATAAGATATATGATCCAAAATGCTTGGAATCTGGAGTTTCCCAGATAAAGGGTCTTTTTCTAATTTGGATTACCATACCTTAAGGGGCACATTTATCAAAGGTCGATTTCGAAGCTATGTACTCACAATTCGAATGGAAGGTTATTTATGAAAAAACTCAAACGTCTAATGGTTCCATCGAATACGAACGACACAAAAATTTTAATAAAATGAGAATCAAATTCAAATCGAGTTTTCCTCTGAAAAAAAACTTGAATGTTGAGAAGGCAATTAACATCTATAAATAGTTCAATAGACCCCTACCATTGACTTCTACATGAACTCGGCAGGTTTTAGATGGTGAATATTCGAATACGAACTGCTTCCAGGGTTGAGGTGTAATAAATCTCCCATTCAAATTCGAGTTGGTATTCTAGAATTCTAATTTGTGAGTTTTGACCAAAGTTTTTTTCTAAATCGAATTTAGCATTCGAATCTTAATAAATTTACCCCTAAATCTACTAAAAAATATTAAATTAAATAGGATTGTTCTGCTACCAATATGGATTTATCCACTTTAATTCATTATAATTACAGAGAAAAAGTAAATAATTTAAAAAAGTAGAATTATTTGGTCTAAATAGGGGGGCCTTTATTCAATGCTTTTTGAATAACAGATTTCTGGATATGAGATTCTCTATCTGTAAATTACGGTTTGCGGTACTGGTAATCTGGATTATATATATAAAATGAAGCCTGATATATTTGTAAACAACTAAAAACATAGATTATACATATGGAATAACGTACAGCTGTTTAAACATGAAAGGAACTTGGATGTCATACCAAGAAGCTACATGACCAAAAGCAAAATATGAATAATATTATACAGGTCATGAAACTCTGAGTTGACTTCTAATATTCTCATATTCTCATATTTTACAACTGTTTTTCTTCAGGGATGATGTACGTACAAACAAAACTGTTAACCTGGTAAAATTAACCAGAAAAATACATTTTAGCTCTAGGGAGAGGCCAACATAATGGAAAATATTTAATATGATTTCATGGTAAACAAACAAAACAAAAACATAAAGAATACACTCTACAATCCGCCATCTATTTTCAGGTCCAACACTTACAATATTCTGCAATATTGGCTGACATCTAAAGACTTTCAAACACCAAAATACACTACTTTAAACCCTGTACCAGTCAGATGGGTTTATTTTCTTACTTTCTATGTATTATGGCGTTTCCTGGTAGTTGTGATAATTACTAAAATGGTGAAATTCCACGACACATAGGGGGAATGTAATAAAAGTCAAAAAATTATGCCTTTGCGCAAACAAATTTTGCTTGGCGTGAATTGAATATAGCTTTTGCGAACCCGGAATCTGTCTAGTGACCACTTCCGACAGTGGAAGATCATTTGCGAATTTTATAGCTTGCGCCAATGAGCAGTAAATGTAATAAAACTTCTTAATGAAAAATCAGTTATGTTTGCTCCAAAAGATTACGACACCTTCAAGCGCTTCTTACGAGTGCGCAATTAAAATTCGCAATGCAATAACAGTTTAAGGAACAATATTACATTGGGAGATGTGGATTTTTATTCTTATTGGTGCAAATTGGTTTTCTCTTTGCTACTTTAATTACATTCCCCCCAAAGTGACATAAACCTGAGTGACTATATCCATCTTACTTACTAGATTTAAGGTGGCCTTTATTTTAGAAGGGTGGCTGACCACACCCTTCTTTCATACCCATCATCAACACATCAACAGAACACATAGGGGCAGATTTATCAAGGGTCGAATTTCGAAGTAGAAAAAACTTTGAAATTCGACCATCGAATAGAATCCTCCGACATTCGAATTCGAAGTCGGAGGATTTTATACATGGGACGATCGTATTCCGATCATAGTACAATTGTACTATCGTACTCCGATCGTACTTCGAATCGATTGATTCAAATGATTTTAGCGTACGATCGTACGATTTTCCCAAAAAATCTTTCGACTTAAAAAAACTTAGCAAAACACACAGGAGGTCCCCCATAGGCTAAACAGCAATTTGGCAGGTTTAAGTTGGCAAAGTATTGAAGTCAAAGTTTTTTTAAAGAGACAGTACTTCGATTATTGAATGGTCGAATAGTCAAACGATTTTTACTTCAAATCAAAGTCAAAGTAAATTCGAAGTCATAGTATCCTATTCGATGGTCGAAGTATCCAAAAAATTACTTTTTTACTTCGAAAATTCCCTCAAATTCACTTTGAACCTTGCTAAATCTGCCCCATACTATTTGTCAAGCAACTCTGAATATGAAATGTGACACGTATTCAGTTCAGGAAGTAAAAAAAAAAAAAATCATGAAGTTAGACAATAAGGGCACTATATATTTACTCCAAGAGCAAGTAAAATCCTTTGGGAGGAATTTATTACTACTTTTTGTTTATATATTTGACTTTACAATTGTTTTTTTAATTTATAAGAAAGTTCCTTGCTTAAAGTGTTTAACTACTTTAGATCCAACATTACATAGATTTAATTTATGACCATAAATTGACCCAGCAAGTTCAGAGATATATTCAAGGTTATTGAAAAAACTTAATTGTGCAACTTTATTAACATTTCTTCATTTGTAGAAATTAATTCTTAGCTTGCACTTGGTGATACAGATTGCAAATAAATATTCATTTACTCTCAACAAATAAACAGGAAATATACCTTGAAGTTGTAATATAAACATAAGGCATCGCACAAAGTAGTAGAAAATCATAGCAAACACAAAGTTGGAAGGAATATGTATACCTAGAAGACAGATAAAGTTCTATGGAATATGTCGTTTTTGTCTATCCTTTCTCATAGGTAGACATTTTCCCACATTCAACGCCATTAATAAGGGATTTTCATTTCAGATATGGCCCTTTAGTCTATAGCCTTATGGGTTACTCTTTAATGAATGGTTTGTTTCTGTATAAAGAAATTGCACTCAAGAGAAGGTGATCTTTATCAAATGGAACAAAGAAAGGCATGCTTTTCAATTTGAGGAAAAGACTAACATTATAAAGTGCTGCTCTGTGTAGTAAGCATTTGTCTATACACATCACATACACTGGGCAAAACTCACAGACTTTACACTACCCTTTTATGTAGGGGTGGTTCACCTTCAAGTTAACTTTTAGTATGTTATAAATTAGCTAATTCTAAGCAACTTTTCATTGGCCTTCATTATTTTTTTCTATAATTTTTGAATTATTTGAATTATTTACCCTCTTCTGAATCTTTCCAACTTTCAAATGGGGGTCATCAAAAAAGAAACAAATGCCCTGTAAAGCTGCACATTTACTGTTATTGCTACTTTTTATTGCTCATCTTTCTAATTAGGTCCTCTCCTATTCATTTTCATGTTTCTTATTCAAATCAATGCATGGTTACTAGGGTAATTTGAAGCCTAAAATAGGCAAATAATAAAAAATTAAAACCAATTAGAAATTGTCTCAGAAAATCTCTCTTTATATTATACTAAAAGTTAATGTAAAATTGTACAAGCCCTTTAAAAAGTATTATAATAGATATCCTCCTGTTTCTGGGAAATGAATGGAGTCAGAAGGAATGTATTTAGTATTTTTATGGATTAGTCTCTCAGTAGTTGTGGAGAAAGCAGTTGTGGAAAACAGAGTTGTCCAACTTTTTTTTTTGCAGCTGGCTAATTATCAGTTGTGTTGGGTGAATTTGGGGCATTTTGCTTCGCTGAAAAATTCACGCATTTCCAGTGAAATTCACGAAACGGCGAAAAATATGCGAAACGGCTGGCACTGGTGAAAATGCAGAGGCATCCAAAAAAACGCATCGGTTTTGCGAATTTATTCGCTGGTGGCGAATCACGGGAATTAGCCGCTAATTCCCATCTGCCTAATACATTCGTGCATCACTAATTATCAGTTATATTTCCATTTATATACTTAAATTGATTGCGCAAGGTGTCTCTCCAATTTGAAATGGCCTAATTGGAGGTGTCCACATATACTTTTCAAAATTTCAACAAAACCAGATGGGACTTATCCTCCAATAGTATGGGCCCAATTATTTGCAAAATACACACATAATCGTATTAAGGAGTAAAGATAAAAGGCAATATTTATTTAACTACCATGCCACAGATACTTAAAACCATTTAAAATAAATAAAAAACAGCGCTGCGCTGGGTTCAGGGATCCCTTTAACCCCAAATAACCACTTATAAAGAGGACTCCTCTATGTAGGATTTGGTGGAAATTTGATTATGTCTAGGTGGCTCAACAGCCAGTATTCCAATCAAGCGTTAGTAGATACACATGTAAATCCAATTGTTCATGTGAGGGAACGAAAGTGCATCCTTATAATTCACATCCGCAAGATATTGCAGAGAAGAAAATCCTGGTTATATAACACTGAATAGCGTGCTGCAGCTTAGTGAAGGTTACTATCTCCCGCGGGTACAATAGTCCCCGTGATGGTTTGCGGTGCAAAGCCAGTATATCAGGTTTAATGTCTTTGCGGGTAACTGGATTTGCCAATGTCTACTGTCCCATCCATATATTTACAGCCGCCTATTGCTCTCAGTGGCCAGCTGAGAGGTTGCGGCTTCGTGATACTGCGATCACTGACAGTCACCGTATTGTGCCAGCCCAGGTGTAACAGTTATCCCGGCTATCACCAGACCCGAAAATAAAGGTATACAGACCACGTGTCTTTGAGAGTTTTTCACCCGATAATTTCCGCGTTCCATCAACTGGCAGGAGATCTTCTGTCTGCGCACTTAAGTTCCGGATATAGTTGTTAAACCATCAGATAAGGGTTCGAATATTGTAATCATGGATTCTCCCAAATATGTTATAATGTGCAATAAAATTCTAAACAACAAACATTGGTACCAACCAATTTTGCTACCTCAGGCCCAAAGACACAAGGATAAGTTGTTTGATCTGATAGATCACGCCTATCAGGAGGGAATTATTGACCAAAACACTTTGGAATTTTTGAAAGTTAAACATCCTAGAACCCCAACTTTTTATGCTCTCCCGAAGGTTCATAAGTCCATCAATGAACCTCCGGGAAGACCTATTGTGTCGGGCTGTGGATCACTTACTGAGCCAATAAGTGGATATATAGACATGGTGCTACAACCTTTAGTAACACAACTCGATTCTTTTGTATTGGATACTTCCCATTTACTGAGGGAGATTAATGGACTGACCTTAAGCTCTGACTGCTTTCTTGTGGGTCTGGATGTGGAGGCCTTATACATGAGTATACCACATGCTCTAGGTATTGAGGCCATAAAAAACATTTTTGAGCGCATACACAACCCAATCTCCGAGGAACATAAATTTATATTGCAAGCATTGAGTTTTGTACTACATCACAATGTGTTTATATTTAATGGCATCTATTATCTACAACGCCAGGGCGTAGCTATGGGCGCTAAATGCGCACCCAGCTACACCAACTTATTCCTAGGAGAGTGGGAGCGCCACGTGTTCTCGGCTGAAGAGTACGACGAATATCTGTGCCACATTTTACGGTGGCACAGATATATCGATGATATTATGATCATCTGGCAGGGCCCCGAACAGAAATTAAAGGATTTTGTGTCTAAACTCAATAAAAATAATTTTAATTTAACATTCACCTTAAATTACCACGACTCCAAATTGGAATTTTTGGATATAGAGATTAAAAAGGACAGCTGTGGACAGGTGTCCACTAACCTGTTTCGCAAGAAGACGGCTGGCAACAGCCTCTTACATGCAGAATCGATGCATCCATTGAAATGCATCGAAGGCATACCAAAGGGACAGTATCTTAGATTACGGAGAATCTGTTCTACAGAGGAAGACTTTAAACGGGAAGCTTACCAACTGTACTCAAGATTTAAGGCACGGGGATACAAAACTCGCTGCCTACGTAGAGCCTACCACAATGCCCTATCTCAGAATAGGGAGGACTTATTATATAAGCCCAAACAAAGCGGCACTCCAGGTAATGAAAAGACTAGACTCATTTTGACTTACAGTAATAAAGACCAAGAAGTCCGCTCATTGATTCGGAAACATTGGCACATTTTGTCCAATGATCCCAATATAGGTCAAATGGTAACCACTCACCCTCTTTTTTGTTATAGGAGAAACAATAGCATTGGCGATTTACTAACTCATAGTCATTTCCAGAAACATTCGAAAACAGCGTGTTGCAAAACAGTAGGTAGCTATAAGTGTGGGGCCTGTGAACAGTGTCAATATATGAGGACATCTAGGGATTTTAGCAATGGAAGAGTCAAATACAACATGTATCATTATATATGTTGTACTACGACTTACGTGATCTACATGTTTACTTGCCACTGTGGGAGCAAATACATAGGAAAAACAAAGAGGCCGCTGAAAAGACGCATATATGAACATATGCGAGATATTAATAATTGCAATTTATTGTCATCTATTGCCAAACACATTTATTGCATTCACAATGGCAAACATATGGGGTCTTATTTTCAGGGCATTGACCGTCTGCATAGCGATGTAAGGGGCGGTGACCTAGATAACAGGTTGCTCCAACTAGAGACCAGTTGGATATTTAAGCTTAATACTTATAAGTCAGAGTTCGGACTCAATGGCCAATTGAATTTCAGGCCTTTATAAATAAATGAAGGAATGGTCATAACAATAGTCCCTTGATTGGCCCCGCTTTTTTAGACTATTTCAAAAAAATAAAATTTTGTGTTGGTGAGAGTTGTAGTTCTACCTTTTGATTTTCTTTTCATTTTTTTCTCTTTTTCTTTCTTATTTCTTATTCTGATATAAGTTTATAATTATATATCGATTAAATGGGATGATAGTTAAAAATAAGCAATAGTGATTAATCTTACAAATTTTTGAAATATAATATTGTGTAACCATGCCACAAGTTGATATTGATGTTTCCATCACAGCAAAAGTGAAGCCGCGAGTCCTCTCTTCTCATTTGATACCTATTTGGTTGATCCTTTAAATATATTCTACTGAGATAATACCAAAGGGTTACATAACCACGATTATGGGAAGTGAAAATGATACAATTGTTCATATTGATATTACTATATCCTTCTTATGTGTGGGAAGCGGCTTACACAAAAGACCACCCACTTTGAACATGTGATGGCAAAGATAAAACGACGTCATATCCACCCTTTCGGTCTCTTGACAAAGCCACGTTGAGTGGCGAAACAGCTGTCGAGGCACAGCGCTGACACTGAGTCGTTTGGGATACCCTGCTCCCCTATTTTGGGAACTTAAGTGCGCAGACAGAAGATCTCCTGCCAGTTGATGGAACGCGGAAATTATCGGGTGAAAAACTCTCAAAGACACGTGGTCTGTATACCTTTATTTTCGGGTCTGGTGATAGCCGGGATAACTGTTACACCTGGGCTGGCACAATACGGTGACTGTCAGTGATCGCAGTATCACGAAGCCGCAACCTCTCAGCTGGCCACTGAGAGCAATAGGCGGCTGTAAATATATGGATGGGACAGTAGACATTGGCAAATCCAGTTACCCGCAAAGACATTAAACCTGATATACTGGCTTTGCACCGCAAACCATCACGGGGACTATTGTACCCGCGGGAGATAGTAACCTTCACTAAGCTGCAGCACGCTATTCAGTGTTATATAACCAGGATTTTCTTCTCTGCAATATCTTGCGGATGTGAATTATAAGGATGCACTTTCGTTCCCTCACATGAACAATTGGATTTACATGTGTATCTACTAACGCTTGATTGGAATACTGGCTGTTGAGCCACCTAGACATAATCAAATTTCCACCAAATCCTACATAGAGGAGTCCTCTTTATAAGTGGTTATTTGGGGTTAAAGGGATCCCTGAACCCAGCGCAGCGCTGTTTTTTATTTATTTTAAATGGTTTTAAGTATCTGTGGCATGGTAGTTAAATAAATATTGCCTTTTATCTTTACTCCTTAATACGATTATGTGTGTATTTTGCAAATAATTGGGCCCATACTATTGGAGGATAAGTCCCATCTGGTTTTGTTGAAGTTATATTTCCATGTTACTTCTGTTATAAACCTTATGTCTGTGGAATGAACCTTAAACCCTGTATAATATCATACAATAAAGTCTATGCAGCCATCTTGCAAATGGAGGGCCATAAATCATGTTTAGGACAATTTATATCATGTTTAGGACTATTTATATCTTACTCTTTAACTCATTTTCCTTAAACAGACATAAAAATGTCCTTCCAACGTAGCTCATAACATTAAATTAAGAGTTTCCTGTTGACATACAACTGACAATAAAGCCCAATATTCTTAGAATTATATAATTAGATTAGGCTTTTTGAAAGGAAGCAGCAATTTCAGCCTTAATAAGTTAAATGCTGACTAAAACAGTCACTTAGTGAAGTCAATAGTGAATATCAATGTGTGTATATATATATATATATATATATATATATATATATATATATATATATATACAGTATATATATATGTAAAGTATATATATATATATATATATATATATATATATATATATATATATATATATACTTATACATTGTATTTATCTTAACAATCTCTGTATATGAATCATACATTATAGTGAATAATGCACAGCTGTAAGACGGAGTATTTATCCATGTCAACTACTAACTGGCCTCTTATACCCTTACAACTGAATGTTTTTGTGTTGGGATGGAGGTTATATTATTTCTAAAATTAACACATTTTAGCGAGTCTTGTGGACTCCAAGACATCATTTAAGTTCTACCTGGTGACGTTACTAATTACTATTTAGAAAGGTACCGTTATTTGGGCAGTTCTTTGTTTTTCTGTGTTGTGAAGAGACATCTCTATGCTCTCACAATGGTATAGCCCTTTTAAAGGAACTGTTCAGTGTGAAACTAAAAACTGGGTAAATAGATAGGCTGTGCACAATAAAAAATGTTTCTAATTTAGTTAATTAGTCAAAAATTTAATGTATGAAGGCTGGAGTGACTGGATGTGTAACATAATAGCCAGAGCACAACTTCCTGCTTTTCAGTTCTATAACTCTGAGCTAGTCAGCGACTTGAAGGGGGGCCACATGGTACATTTCTGTTCAGTGAGTTTGCAATTGATCCTCAGCATTCAGCTCAGATTCAAAAGCAACAGATATGACCCATGTGCCCCCCCCCTCAAGTCTTTGATTGGTTACTGCCTGGTAACCAGGGTAACCAGTCAGTGTAAACCAAGAGAGCTGAAAAGCAGGAAGTAGTGTTCTGGCTATTATGTTACACATCCAGTCACTCCAGCCTTTATACATTACATTTTTGGCTAACCATTTATATTTGAAATAATTTTTATTTTGCATAGCCTATCTGTTTACCCAGTTTTTATTTTTACACTGAACAATTCCTTTAAGCACGTAGGTTCTTATGTTATACATTCCCAAGGTTATAAAAAACTCTCTCTCTCTTTCTCTATTTCAGGGTTCTGACTCTTTGTGAATTCAGAAACCACAGAGCTTGTGTCAATTAAACTTCCTAGCAATGCCTTGGCAGGATGCTTCCCATAATTATAAACTATACGGTATACATATTCCATATACAAGTGACACTGCAAACAGGACATTCAGAAATACTTGGTAGATTTTATGCTGGATATTCCCTGTCTGATAATTTAGTCTTAAAACACTGTACATTTTAGAGCCCCCGCGGGGCTTTATCCCCCCAAAGTATATATACCCTTAATGATCACGATCAATGGTGAGTTCCTTAATCCTTACCATGTCTGTACACCCATACAGGTACAGGACCTTTTATCCAGAATGCTAGGGACCTGGGGTTTTCCGGATAATGGATCTTTCCGTAATTTGGATCTTCATACCTGAAGTTTACTAAAAAACTTTTAAATATTAAGTAAACCCAATATGCTAGTTTTGCTTCCAATAAGTATTAATTATGTCTTAGCTTGGCTCAAGTACAAGGCACAGTTTTATTATTTAAGAGGAAAAGGAAATCATTTTTAAAAATGGTAGTATATGGAAGATGGCCTTGCTGTAATTCGGAACTTTCTGTATAATGGGTTTTCTGGATAATTTATCCCATGCCTGTATCTCTCAATTCCTGCATATAGTGTTGGATATTCGCCACTGCTCCCTACAGTATTATACTTTTATAGTTAAAGATTTAGTTACTCACTGGGCCTACAACACCAACAATCCTTCTAGCTATTCTTCTGGCTTTGAGTATATTATACTTAAAACAAAACAATGACTTTTTGATAGAATGTAGAGAAGGCCAGGCATCTTTTTACATACTTTTCTAGGTTGTGCTAAATAACTCCATATAATAGATCAGTGATTTTACAAACTAAAAAACTATTTTTGCCAATGGCGTATAACAACTGTAAGAACAAAATGTAATAACGAGACTATGGTGATCTCACTGATGTTGGAGATCACCATTGTAAAAATTATGTTAAATTTGTGGCATTGCTGGCATCAGAATTGTGATATCGAAACCACCACAATTTAGTAAAACAAATGTTTTTGTGTGTGCCTATGCGCATATATTTACTTTTATATATATACTGTATATATATATACATATATATATATATATATATATATAGCAAATATCGTATATATGTGTGTGTATACTGTCTCTGCTGTACAATAATGAAATAAATGGACATTAGCACTATACTGGCAATGGAGCATTTGACAAGGTAAGCCGGATGGCTTTTATTTCATGCCATTAATTTGCTTTGAGCGGCACAACTGATTCCTGGCTTACTATCATTGGGCAGTTGCTTCCACAGCTGGAGGGGACTGGGAACTAGTAAAACATTTTTTGTAAACTTCTTTTAACAGGACATCTGGTTCTCTTTTGATTACGAAGGAATCAGGGTTGGGATCCAAGCTATGGGTTTATGTGACACTGAAGCAGAATAAAACCTACAGTACTTCTTGATGCAAGGGAATATAATTGAAAGCAAATCCTCAGTTACAATTATGCTTTCATGTTGTATGCGATTTATTTTAGCAACGGCTTTGAATTAATTAAATGACTTCCTATACTAGACCTCAAAACGTCTGCAGCACATTCCAGCATTACGGAATATTTGTGGTAGCCTAAGCTGATGTTAGTATTAAATGTTATAGGTATAATATGGCAATTAAAGAGCTCCTGAGTTATAGCATTAAGTTATTTATTTATACCCAAAAAACAAGCATATAAACAGAGTGTGGTAACTCAGTGGCTTAAAATGAAAATCATTATAGTATCTAATTTTGAAGTGAGTTTGTAAAAGGCTGCATTTCTGGAAAAAAACATGGCTGATTCATGAGGCAGCTGTACATGCTTATGCTTGTAAAATACTCAAGGAAGCTATAGAAAGAAAATAGCCTAGTAAATATGTAGACGGTAATTATTTTTTATTTAAGAGTAAGCTCTTGGCTTATAACATGGATGAACAGAGGAAAGGATTTTTCATGTCTGCTTTAATAGAAACCCAAATGCAAGGGTCACACCTAACAAAATGCACAAAACATCGCACATTACAGGAATGTTTGTTTTCTATGAAAAGTCTGCATTTATTTTCATTATTTTAAAGTTATTAGTTCATTTTCTAATTTAGCCTGAACTTTAGATTTGTGGATTCAGTTATAAACCAAATGCAAAGTAAAGGAATGTGTGAAAAGGAGGTAAAGTGAAATAGGTAAGTAAAAAAGGAATGCGATTAAATTGAAGAGAAATATGGGGGAGGGCGTAAATAGGAAATTAAAGTATAGATATTAATTACATTGATACATAGAGAGAATTTTGTTGAAATGTCTCAAGATAGGAAAAACCTAATGACAAATATAACATTAGGACATCTCCAGGCCCTCAAAATTGCCAACACATATGTTGTTATTGAAGACATACAAGTAGAGTGCTAAATAGTATTTATATGAAGCTTGTTATTCCTCTATTTTTAGTTCAAAATAGAGGCAATTCAAACAATCAAGAGAGCAGTAAGTCTGGGAGATTGGCTCATCTCAATAGATTTTCACATCCCTTTCTCTAAAGAACATCAATACTTCCTCTGGATATTTTTACTAGGGCAGCATCTTGCATTTGGTTGCCTTTCCATGAACTTGTCCAAAGGTTCTGGGGGAACTTGTTCAAATGTTCTGGTGGATGTATTAGCAAAGTTAAGATGGCAAAACATAGAGGTTTATGACTGTATGACTTCTATGTAGTAGCCAGAGATCCTTAAACCTTTGTAGAATATCAAGGGAAGGTAACTTTAGAGCTGCAGAGATTTGGCTAGCTATTGAATCTGGAAAAAGCCAGTTTGAACCAACTCAAAGGCTGATCTATCTGGGAGCAAACATAGACACTAGAGTAGGCATGATTTCTCTGACCCAGGAAAGAATTTTCAAGATAAGATATATGGGGGCTCACATATAAACACTGGGTGCAAAATTTGCAACTGGGCAGTAACCCATAGTAACCAATCAGTGATTAGCTTTTTCCAGTCAGCTGCAGGTAGAACAATGAAAGCCAAATTCTGATTAGTTGCCAAAGCTTACTGCTCAGGTACAAATTTGCCCATTGTTTATAAATCACCCCATGGTGTCTGCAGCATCACAAATTTAGGGCATTCTTGCAAAGCAATTTATGAAGTTCTTAAACAGATTGACTGCAACAATTGGCCTAATCTAATGTGTCAGTTGCAATGTTAGGAAAATTTGTCTCCTGAAAGGATTGCAGAAGTGAGGGACTAAATGAAGGTCTTTTGAATATCTACACAGACACTTTGGACTCTGGTTGGGGCACACATCTTCAACAATGATCTGTTCAGAGTTTATGGAGCAAAGATTTGTCTTACCTGCAATCCAATCTCTTGGAAATGAAGACCATTATGAAGGCCATAGAAGCCTTCAAACATATGATACTGGGAGAAAATGTCTTTATCAGTGTAGAGTGAAATTTTTTCCAGGCACAGATTCGCAAAGATTCCGTATTTTGTCATCTGCAAACTTTTTCACGAAGCTGCAGCAGAAAAAAATCCCTGGGACAAAAAAGTGGCCAAGACAAAATTGTCACTGAGACAAAAAAGTTGCCATAAGAAAAAACACCCATTGACTTTAATGCATTTGGTCAAAATGTCATTGGGACAAAAAAGTTGGCAGAAGAAAAAACGCCAATTGACTTTAATGCATAAGGAGTGAGAAAGAAAAGTTGCAAGTGTAAAAAAATGTTGTCGCCTAGTGACCAATGTCACAAATCTTAAGTAGCTTAGCAAATTTTTCCTCTAAATTGAAACAGGACAGATTCACTCATCACTAGTCTCTATAAGACAATCTAGTGGCAGTCACTAATGAACCCTTATATGAATTTTTCCCAGACATATCTGACAGGGATAACAGCGGTTCATATACCAGGGGCATTGAATTGGATAGCAGAGCTGTTGAGTCACCAATCTATAGATCTGCGGGAATAGGGTTTGAACAGTCAAGTCTTCCAAACAATAATACAATAGAGCAGGGATCCCCAACCTTTAGAACCCGTGAGCAACATTCAGAAGTAAAAGAAGTTGAGGAGCAACACTAGCATGAAAAATGTTCTTAGGATGCCAAATAAGTGCTGTGATTGGCCATTTAGTAGCCCCTATGTGGATTGTCAACCCACATTGAGGCTCTGTTTGACAGTATACTTGGTTTTTATACAACCAAAACTTGCCTCCAAGCCTGGAATTCAAAAATAAGCACCTGCTTTGAGGCCACTGGGAGCAACATCCAAGGGGTTGGAGAGCAACATGTTGCTCACGAGCTACTGGTTGGGGATCACTGCAATAGAGAGTGGGGGGTGGCTAGACCCAGTCCTAGAGAACCACAAACTCCTGGAATTTTTCTCCAAAGTTTCATGCAGGGAAGCCTTGGCTGTAAATGCATTTGCTCAAAGCTAGAACAATAACTTGGCATTGTATTTCCCACATTCCCAATGATCTTCAATGTCCTGAAGAAGGTTTTAGAGATTATTGTAGAACTTCTGGACTGTTCGGGTTACATACTCATACAGACTAATGAGACTTCCATGCAGAAATGTGTGACAAGGAGACACAACTTACCAGGATAAAATAAATAATATCCTAAAAACCTAGAAAGTATCCAAATTGTGGAATTTTACAATATGGATTAGATAAGGGTCTTAGTGCAAGCACTCTTAAGGTGCAAGGTTTAGTACTCTCAGCTGTTTTGGGTAGGCAACTTGCAAATCAAACAACACCAAAAAAGAAATGGCTTCTCCTTTGGATTTACCTCTGGTGCTTAAACTTTATCTGAATTTGCTTTCTTTTAGAAGGGAGAAGCTTCC
Organism: Xenopus laevis; assembly: GCF_017654675.1. Lineage (NCBI taxonomy): Eukaryota > Metazoa > Chordata > Amphibia > Anura > Pipidae > Xenopus > Xenopus laevis. The sequence goes on along the minus strand of NC_054382.1, from coordinate 76,398,461 downwards.
TTGAGGAACTTTAGTTTTTTCTGGTCGAAAAGTGTCTGAGCTTCAAGCTCTGGGACATATCTGTAGGAGGGAGAGTAATATATGAGAGTTAATATGACTAAGACGATTTTCATTCATCCAGGTCATGGTATATCTAGTATAGGTAAATCTAAAAACAACTGGACTTGCTGAGTAATCAATGAAGACGTTTCACTACACATCCGAGCAGCTTCTTCAGTTCAACTGACTGGTGTGGGAAGTTCTCGGCATATAATATATTACACCAGTCAGTTGAACTGATATATATATATATATATATATATATATATATATATATATATATATATATATATATATATATATATATATATATAGACACAACGATCCAATCGTACAAATCAACGTACGATCGGACTTTCCCATCTCCCGACCCGTCTCTAACCATTCAGATCAAAATCTTACCATTCCGACCAAATAAAGTAGTTAAAGAACAGATCAGCCGATGTTCTGCCCCTGATAGACGTACGATAGACAAAGCTGGTGACAGTCTCCCACTGAAAATCGTACGCGCAGAGATATTATCGGCAGCCAGACTCTCCACACACGGTACGAAAATCGTACGAGATCGTTGTGTCTATGGCCATCTCTAATGTAGACTGAGGTGGGTTCTATCATAGTAAGTTTGATTCCTCCTGTCCTGATGCTCGCTATGTGTCAGAATAAAAGAAGGAAGAAGCTGCTAAATGTGCATGGAAGTGAACATCTCTCCCTACAATCTGGAAGTGTGCTCCGACAGTGTACTGGAGGTAGTTGGAGGGCCTAGTTTGGATTTGTAAGTGGGCCAAGCCTCCGCCAGTCCAGCACTGGAATCGTTCCAGCACGTAAGATACATTGTTAAATCTGAAAGGCTTGATAAAGTTTTGCAGGGCAAAATTAACTATGATAACCAAACTATAATAACTAACCACCTTAATCTTTAATGTGAAAATTGAGAACCAGTGACATCTGAAACAAAAATACTGTAAGATTATCTTCAGAAATGTTTCCCCTCTTCATTTAAAGAGGTCTACATTAAGCCATTTTTTAAATAAAGCTTTATTTAAATAAAGTACACAGACATGGTTAATATGCAGGTTTTCACAGCAGTTTCATAGATTACAATTGGTATATCTCTTGATGGTAATAGTATGTATCTACATATTACAGTTTCCATGTTTGTACTGTTATTCATTTTGTAATTTCACTTTATTAACTTGCTAATAAAGAACTTCAATAAACCTAGCCTAAACTTGTGCATTGCTTCTTTATGTGTGTACCAAGCTCTACTTGTAGTGGTGAATAGTGATGGGATTATTTATTTACCAGGCGCAAATTTGCGGCAAATTCGCCGGCATCAAAAAAAAGTCGCCGTGTCAAAAAAAAAACAGATGCCGGCATCAAAAACGGACGCTAGCATCAAAAGCGAGATGCTGGTGCCGTTTCGCAAATTTTTCGCTGAAGCGAAACGGCGCAAATTTGCCCATCACTAGTGGTGAAGGTTTAGGAGAGTAGTCAGTTACATTTTCTCCTATTGCCGGGGTTCGTTAGGAGTGATGCATTGGTTTTCAGTTCTGTCAATCATGTATGTCTAACCATGCGGAACAAATTGTTTCAAATTTCGCAGGGCATCCCCTTCTTGTATATAGAAGTTTGTACGTCAGTACTGCATGTATAACCTGATTTTCCCGGAAACTTATATTTGGGATTTGGATTTATGGGCAGAAAGCAAACATAATGGAGATTAACTCTTTCTCCGCTACTGTTAGCGCTAGGTCGGTAACTCGATTCAGTAGCATTCCAAAGGGTTCAACTATAATTGGAATGTCCACTGTCTCGCTGCCAGATAATACAAAAAAAAGGTTTGGCGTTGCCAGACTCCCTGCCTGTGTTGGTAGCTGGAGCTTTGCCATGGCTATATTTGGTGTAGATGGGTGCTAGTATAGCTGTGTGAGAAAGCTATTTGGCATCTTCACAGGAGATTGCCTGAATATGTATGTAAATTTGGGAAGCATTACCATTTTGAACAGATTGATGCATCCTACCAGGGATAGTGGTAGACAGGTCCATATTTTGATTTTCTGTTCCAAACCCTGTAATAAGGTAGTAGATTTAGTTTTATGAATTTATGTGGGTCTTTATGAATGTTGATACCAAAATATTTAAATTCGTCCGTCCAGTTCAAGTCTTTAGATAGCACCGGCAGGGGGTCTATTGGGAATAGTGCAGATTTACTGCAGTTTACCTTTAGGCCAGAGTAAGTGGTGTGCACATTTATGATATTCAGGGCTGTCCCAATATCCCGATCTGGATTAGCTAGATATAGTAGTGTAATCTGCAAACATGGATATTTTTTTAGTTATCCCTCCAATCTTGTGCCCCTCTATCCTAGGAGATTGTCGTATCATGCAGGCCAGAGGTTCCATGGCTACTGCGAAGAGTAGGGAGAAGAGTGGACACCCCTGCCTAGTTACCCTGTGTAGCCCAAAGGGTTGTGAGGAATTTTGGTTTGTGCGTATAGAAGTTTTTGGAGCTCTATACAGCATTTGTACCCATTTCATTGATTTGTTATGGAATCCCATACACTTCATTGCACAAGTAGGACCATTCCACTGAGTCAAACTCCTTCTCAATGTCTAGGGTAGCAATAACTCTAATGCTGGGGTTGTCATGGGTCACCATGAGATTCGTGTATAACCGTCTGATATTGAAGTCTATGGATTTCATAGGGATAAACCCAGACTGATCTATATTAGTGATAGGCGAATTTCTCCTGTTTTGCTTCACCGAAAAATTCGCAAATTTTTCTGCAAAATTTGCGAAACAACGAAAAATTCACGAAACGCGAATTTTGAAGCCGGCGTCAAAATATTTTTGACACCAGCGACAATTCAGATGCCGGCAACAATTCCGACGTGGGTGACAATTCTGATGGCCATTAAAGTCAATGGGCACATAGAATTGTCACCGGCGTCGGAATTGTCGCCGGCATCAGAATTGTCTTCGGTGTCAAATATATTTTGACACCCGCAAATTTTCACTGCAATTTCACAAATTTATTCGCCGACAACGAAACGCGGAAATTCGCTGCGAATTTGCGCCTGCCCAATAATTTCGCCCATCACTAAGCTATATCAATTATTTGCGTGATGACTGTATTGAGACGCCTGGCTAGAACCTTAGCATCTTAGTATTTTTGGGATCGCAATTCATTAGAGATATAGGACGCACATTCTTTGAGGTCGTTGTTTGGCTTAGGGAGGACTATGTATATGCCATGTTCATGGACTCGGCAGGGGCGCTACACCTCTGGAGTCATTGAATAATTAACCAGGATGGGGGTTAATTCTTTTTGGTGGGACCTAGACCAATCCATGGGGAGGCCATCTACCCCTGGTGTTTTACCCCTAGGCAAGGATTCAATGGCTTCTGTAATTTCCGGGGTTGATCAAGCCAGTTTTTAAAAGTAACATATTAGACATTACCTGGCTGTTCTACTCCCTGTTTCCCTTCTATTCTACTGCTAACTTCTACACCTATAGACTACTACTACAGCATTATGTAAAATTAATATCCAGATTGTTTTTTTAAAATTACTTTTTTAACAATCCTTCTCTGTCGCTTATGCTGTAGTTGGTCTGATTAAAGGACCAGTAACCGCAAAAAAAATGTTTAAAAATTTTTAGGGTGCTGAGAAAAAAAAACCACCAACACATATTAAACTTTAAAGTCGATAAGTCTTTATTAAGAAATAACTTACCAAAATGCTGCTTGCACTCCTCTTCAGAAAAGGCGATCGATGTGTGGCACTCCATTTCTCCTCCCTGCCTTCGTTATAGGAGATAGCCAGGGAGAAGAAATCGAGGACCGAACGATGGATCGTCGTCCTGTCGCCATTTCTGAAGAGGAGCTTTCGCTAAATTATTTCTTAATAAAGACTTAGCGATTTTAACATTTAATATGTGTTGGCGTCTTTCTTTCGTTGCATACTAACAAATTTTTTGGAGAAAATATTTGCTGTTACTGGTCCTTTAGCTCCTATACCTGTGTCATCTAGGTCCTTTGGCCACAGATCTTGAGTGGCTGTTTTATTCACAGGGGCTTGGGGATGCAACTTAATTGTTAATCCAGTCTTGAGTTCAGTGGCACAGAGAAACACAGAAATTATAAAAAATAACTTGTAGGTTATGTAAATGACCAGATGCAACGTGAGTAATTAAAGTATCATAATTAAAGCTAGGGCTTTTTGAAAGAAATTTGGTTCTCAGGGCTGGGATGAAAACACATTTTAATAAAAGACTCTATGACTGCTATGGCCTTACCTCTTAACATATGCATGTGCAAAAGATCACTCTACAAAACAAAATAATTCGTATCCATGCAGAGATAAGTCATTTCATAACCCAGGGAACAGATGAAAGTTCATATTCATATTTTTGAAATCTGTAAACTGTAATTTACTTACTCATTTCATTATAGATTGCAAAATGGAGCTATCAGTGCATCATCATTTCACACATACAAATGTGCACCACAGTTTTAGTTATATCACAGTTGTGTAAAAGCAGTAACAATTCCTTTTATGCCATTTCACTAATATCTCTCTGGAAATTAATGTCTTTTCCCCCAAGATTAAACCATGTGCCCACCTGTATTTGGCAAGCTTTATGATGTTAGGGATAGTGACGGCCTGGTTTTTCTCTGGGATTCACAAGGCTAAAACAGACACTATTACAAAAATGTAAAGATCTAACAATTTATTAACTATATATTGTGGTTGTTGGTCTTGGAAGTCTGTATAAAATAATTCAGTGCTCATTTGCTTTACTAAACTTCAGGTCATTTTTTTATAGGTAATGTTTTATTGGTTTTGAACATAAAAAACAACACAAAACATATGCCACTAATACAATGTACCTGTGACAATATGTTTAAAACAATATAGTTAAAACATTATTGTCGTTGGTATAGCAGTCAACTTGGTCATTTGACAGGTAACTGTTCATCAGTAATGAGCCTTAAACAAAATCCACATATATTAACAACCAAAGACCATGTTGGGCCTATGTAGGGCAGTTGAGGGTATTTATTAAAACTCCAATTTTTCATATTATTTTAAAAATAAATATTCAGCCTAACTCCCATCTATGATTTTGCTTAATTTACTAAAAAACCTGAATTTTGTACGTGCAACAAAAGTCTCAACAAAAACATGCAACAATTCAAATTGTGCAAATTTTAAAACTTAAAAATCTTGAAGGCAAAAAAAATCTTCCAGTTGTAAAAGGAACATCTGCCATTGACTTTTACATAACTTCATCAGGTTTTCGTCAGATTTGTCAGCAGCTTTGGAGCAAAAAAGTCTATTTTTTTCTCCTTAAACTTTTTATAATATATGGATTTGAGTATCTTAGTTCATGTTAGGGAACCTTAACCACCTAGTTCTGCCTCCCACCATTTGGCCAGGATCCTGCTGAAAATACAAAAAGGAAAGGTTGTGGGAGCACTCCATGGCTAAATAAAAATGTTCTAAAATACAATGGAAGTGCTATTGATCTGGTCAAATTAACTAAAGACAGAGAAAAAGAAGATAAATTGATTAATGCATATTCCTGGTCCCCTGTCAAATAAGTAATCTTTGCAGATGCATGTATTTACAAAGACAGGGGTTTTTTAGTTACAAAATTATGATCAAAAGATTATAAACGGTCTCTAATTATTTATCTCTGGTCATAATACTCAAATGCTAAAGCCTCCCCACATAAGAGCATTACCTGAAATAAAGGTCTCAGACCTGGGCATTGGTTTCAATCATAGGGCTTAGTCCTCCCCCGCCATTAGCTGTCAAAGGGGAGAGATAACCTAGACTCCAGCTTTGGTTACATGAGATTAATCCTCCCTCGCTTGCAGCTTTTAAGAGGGAGAAACTGCCCAGACCAACACCCATTTCCAAAGGCATTGTTCCACCATTCCTGCTGAAAATACCTGAACTGGGAGAGGGTGGGCTCTGCAAGTTTCTCTTGTAGATACCAAGCTTGGAATCATCAAGCACATCAAGTGTTTTTTAGCACTTTAGGAGAGAAATGCTTTCTGGCAGGCATGGGTTTTTACTATTGAGTGTTGTTCTTAGATCTACCAGGTAACTGTTATCTTGTGTTTGGTCTGGGTGAATCAGGCCTGGCATGACTTGCGCTAACCTACTTGCGAGCACCCTGGCCAGTAGCTTAGCAAATGTGTTAAATAAAGGTTTCGGCCTGTAGAAGGTACAGGAATGCAGATCTTTTTTGGACTTCAGTATCAAAACAATGATAGCCTCCTGGAAGGAATATAGAAATGAAAGGCTTTGAGTTGCCATTGTGAGTGTATTTATAAGTAGAGGGTTACCTCATCCAGTGTAGCAGCAGAACTATTAATTGCATGAGTTGCATATAATGTTCTAAAATATGTTTCAAAAAGCTTCAGTTATTTCCTGTACTTTAAAGTCATTTTTAATAAAAAATTAAGACCAATATTTTACCATTTACTTGGGGTTTTAAGTAATATGGATGTGTTGGTTGTATAATTATGAATACATTATTAGCTCAGTGCCATTACAAATATGACTTGCATTCCTTCAAAGCAAAGATCTTTTTTTAGTTCCTACTGTAGAAATGGCTCTTCTGTGCTTTATTGAAGTGTATGAAGAATGCTGTACAATCAGTGAATAGCATGTCAAGAACATAAGTAAGTAGTGCTCTAGACTTTATTTAATCAGGGAAAGCAGGCAGCACACTTATATCTGTCAACACCATCATACAGTATATTGACTGTCTCCCATTGTGGAAAATAAACGTAATCCTAGTGTCATCGGAGGTTCACTACTGACGATTAGCGTCAAAGAATGTACAGGTACGAGGATCCCCCATCTCCCAAAATTGTTAATGATCTATGGAGTATTCTATTAAAAACTAAACCTAAACAAGTGAGCTTGCAAGCCTTTCATCTGCAATGCCACTCCTTGATAACTGCTCAACGCTAAGCTCTTGATTTATCTTTAAAAAAATCCCATCTATTCAAGTTTACAGAGAATACTCAGACAGATGTTCGCGTTCATTATCTGGAATAGAATGGAAAATAAGATCTTTAGGTCTTTGGGATTCAGTTTTGTAAAGTGGAGCAATTAGTGAAGAATTATCTTTGATCAGTTGATCAGCCTAATGCACATTAGTATATAAAAAAAACAAATACTTGATTGACTACTATTGGTAATACCACTTGTGCTAAAATGGGCTCTTCCACCTCTGTATGGAGAACTGTAGCTACTTCAAAATGTTGCAGTCTTAGTCCCCTGAAGACCAGATAAATATATGAATGTATGAATCAATTTTAGTACCAATAGTTGTTCCAACAGGCTGTACTTGGCATTCAATACTGAGTATAAGAATGTTCAACAATGAACTTTTCATATGAAACATAAAAAATTATTCATCTTGAGGTTTTGAATAAAACTGGAAGGGGAATAACGTTTTCAGAATTTAGAATTTTTGTTAGTGCCAGAAACAACCCAAACGCTAAATAGAGGTTCAACATCTCTGAAATCTTTGGTTTGGTCAAAGCCTCTCTAGTCACCCTGCCTCACGAATGATCAAAAATCAAATGTAAACAAATTGATCAGTTATTTTCAATGATTACAGTGAATATGGCGTTAATGCTTTGTCTGCCAAGCACTTATAGAATACCTGCTGGCAGGCAAGTGCTCTAAGCACCAAGAACGTATCTAATTACAGCACTAATTACATTACTTTTAGAGCACTACCCTCAGCATCAGCGCAATCTGCAGAGGGTAAGGCAGGGCAATGAGCCAATGGGACTTCCAGGTCGGTCCTGCGATGCTATGGTTGCAGTGCCCGACTTTTACATGCTCCATGAGGACCTGTCTCAGGACGCTGCAGGACCTGACCTCCAGGGACATCAGCGCCACCCACTCACTTCATGCTGCACAGGCTCTGTGATCCTTGGACACTTGATACTGCCAAGGATCCCCCCTGTACACAGAAATGGTAGGTGGTCTTTCTTTACACACACATGCATGCATTTAAACACACACACACACACACTACACATTTTACTAAAGGTAGCATTTTTCCCCCCTTTTCTGTTTTTTTCTTTCTCTTGCACACTCTTGCACATATTCACACATTCATATACACATACATTTACACACTTTTCAGAGCTGTACACGCATGCATGCACAATAAAACATTTATACTTTTTTTACTGTTCTTCATTTTATCATTTTGCATCTTGCTTTTCCCCTAAAAACTGTTGATTTCACAGCATGACTATTGGCTCAAGTATACTGCTAACCACACTTTTGGATCTTTTGTTTTGTTATTTCATTGACTTGCCTAATTATATTTGATTTTTGTGATTTTATTACAGTTTTATGCTTGCATTGTTGTTCATTATTAGTGATGGGCGAATTTGCGCCGTTTTGCTTCGCCGAAAAATTCGCGAATTTCGCGCGAAATTTGCGAAACTGCGAAAAATTTGCGAAACGGTGCCGGCGTCTCGTTTTTGACGCCGGCGCCCGTTTTTGACGCCGGCGCCCGTTTTTGACGCCGGCGTCCGTTTTTCGGAAATTTTTTTTTTGACACCGGCTAATTTTTACCGCGAATTTTCGCGGGCGTTTCGCGAATTTATTCGCTCGGCGCGAATCGCGCGAATTCGCGCCTGGCGAATAAATTCGCCCATCACTATTCATTATGTTTATTTTATCATTGCTTTGCAGTTTCATAATTTGGAGTAGAAAGACATTTTTAGGAATGTTGTATTCATCAGAATGTGTAGTTTTCAAAAACATATGGTTTTCAGGCATCTTTGTACTGTTAGGGGGTCTTGTGGCACACAATATGCAGTCAGGGGGCTTTGTTCACAGAAGGCTAATTGGCAGCCAAGAAGATTCATATGTATCTTCATTTGGGGTCCATATATGGCACTAACTGTTTGTGAAAAATGTGAATTTATTGGATTAATTTAACCTAAAGGTGACTGAGGTCATATCAAAGAGCAGATTTCTTCTATATTCAGATGGCTAATGGACCTGTCTGTTCTGGCTGTTTGTATATGTTATGTGAAATAAAGAAAGTACCCTATCTTGTGGATACCCCTGCTGTGAAGAAAACAAATTCACATACCTGTTTGAGATTATACAAAGGATTGATGTCTCTCCCTGTAAAATAGATATTCTCTCTTGTCACCCATAATCAATATGATAAGGACATTTAGACATTTTGTGTATTTGTGCATTAAGGTACCATATTGTGCACAACCTTTTTTGCTATAGTATTATAAGTTGCTAATAAAAAAGGGCAACCATTTGGGAGTTTTTACCTTGGAGTTACAGGTAAAACTGTAAAAAACAGTTAATGATGTATTTGAATACTTACTGAATCAGATAAAACTGAATGTAAGACTGACCAGATCAGGGATGAGTTTGGCCAAGTTTGTTAACTTAAATATATTGCAATATATGGACAAGCAATACACGTTTTTCTTACTTGAGTCTATGTATTTTCTGTGCTATGTATACCCAAACTTAGTGCGGCACATTTACTTTAAAAAAAATCATGCTTTTAAATGTTTCCTCTATGCAAAGTAAGCATTCACTAATTATAAAAAAATCCATTCAGAACTAGTTTTTAAATATTCAGCCTGTAACGCATTTTTTGCCACCAACTGTAATAAACCAGAAGGTGAGTGACAAAAAGTATCCCATTATAAAGGATAATGTGAGCAGCCAAATGTAGAATATGAAAAGAGCGAGCCAAGCACTAAATGTAAAAAGTTATCAAGTGGAAATATATATATAAACATATGGGACAAGCTTGTTTTAAAATCTCTAATGCAATATACATAGTTACCAAGCAGCAAATGTCAGGTTATGTTAACCAAATGCATGAAAATATTAAAGAATAAAAGAAAGCCCTGTAGCCACTAGTACAGGGGTAGCTTCAGAATGCATCAGAATGAAGTGCAGCCAGGCCTTCAGGTGGGACTGATTGAATGAGAGCAGGCAGAGCACAGATGCAATGAAAAACTTCAAATGGACTGATGGAGAATATATAGTAAAAAACCACAAGCAAGATTGATACTTTTTAACAGATATGTGTGGATAACAGAGAAGGTCAGGAGACAAGAAGGATTGACATCAGATAGAGTGGATATGAAAAGCCATTAAAATGATAAAAGATACTAGTAGCAGCTCTTGTCATGGCTACATAAATAGACAAAACTGATAATTTGCTGATAATTGTCTCCATGTGTTTTAGCAGAGGCAATTCTCAGTATTGTCTATGACAGTGTATTTTCTGGTGTTTTGTAGCTGTGACTAGTAGCTTGCACTAGTAGCTCTGTGTGTCTTCAACCTTACAGACAATAGAGATATAGATATGGAAAAGATTGCATCAATGCGGATAGTTTGACAGGAATAAAAAAAAAAACTGGACAGGGTTTGGATCAGTGCCTTCTGCTACACAGAAAAAAAACACAAGATTCAGCAAAAGCAATACTGCTGTATAGTGGGATCTGATCATCAATAACTTTGATTGAAAAACTGAAAACTTTGCAATAACATTGTTATCTGCATGTGCACTTGATGCTTTTCAGTTCATTATAGAGCCTTACGATAAAATGACCTTTCCCTTTTAGAGATAAGCCAATGTCATGAGACAAGCACAAAGTAGACTAACAAAACCCAAAGTACACATTTGGAGCACTCCAATTGTATGGCTCTATAAACACAAAATCACCACTCTCACAGTAGCCATTCATAGAATTATTCTTCAATTCTACAAGCCAGTCAAGCAGGAATCTCCAAGGCCACATACCCTATTGCCAACTGAAACTTGTTTTCATCACGTTTTACTAATTCATTAAATTCAAGTACTTTACACAGAAAATATAATCATATTTTGTGAATCACAAGTGAATGAAGAATTGGATTTGATTTTACAAATTATTAACTTTTGCTAATAAGCATTTGACAGCCATGGAAGCAAACACAATACAAACCATAATAATGTTTCCCTCTTACCAGGCCAAGAATTTAAGAGCATTCATATATTTATTGTCAACTACAAGACCAAGGCTTTTTAATAAAAGTACCATTATTTTTTGATACTACTGAAAAAGCAAAATATTCAGATTGCATACAATGGTTATCCTAAAAGTTTGAATCCTGTTTCCTTAATATTGAATATGCTTGATTATTTGACTTTCGATCTGCCATTAGATTAATTCCTCTGACTGCATGTAAAGGGTTACTGGAGAAAAAAATGGAGAATTTTTCAGCAGTTATAGTGTTAAAACAGAGCTGCCTTCTTGAGAGCATTGCATTCCATTGGTAGGCTTAAAAACCTTCAGTGTCCACAAAGTTCAATTCAATGAGGTTGCGTGACATTTCACATAATTCATATTATGTTCAGATGTTTTCCTTTGTGTCTCTAATGTGAGTTGACATTTGACAGGGGAAAGATTCAACCAAATATTTCACATATTTGCACATTGGGATTTTGAAGAAAGCAAAAGAACACCAACAAAGATAATTTTCTCTGTCAGTTGACCAAAAATCATAAATGAGTTTGTTAACATGGTATATTGGGCCCAATTTAGGGATGAAGATTAGAGTGAACTTTAGGGTGCTCTGGCCTGAAAAGAATGTATATAAACACTAAAACATTTTTTTATTTATCAGGCATACGTTCTGGCTTAGGTTTCAGAGTTGTGCTTAAGTTCCTCATTAGCTTTCCCAGGGTGCAGCTTGAACTAGCTGGGCCACATAAAACATTTCATTTAGGACCCCCTTCCCTCAAGCCTTGGACTAACATAAACACACACACATTGTACCCCAGTCAGTCAGTACCCAAACAGTTCCCTCTATGGCTGTAAGAACCAAGCAGCCTCTGGGTCTGCTATCTTGTATTGTGTGTGTCTGAATGTGACCTTATATTCAAAATACAATTTTGTCTCAGCCTTAGATAACAAATTTAAGCTACATTTCTCCTACTATGATATGCTATTCTACACACTGAATAGTATTAGGGACCACTTTAACATGAAACCAATATGGCAGCTGGTATTGCAATTAGATGAACACATAGCAACAAGAAGCCAAAAAAAAATCTATTATTTAAGCAATTTTTTCCCTCTCTCTATAGGAAACTTAGTCAGAAGCATAAACACTTGCAATCATGCACTTCCAAGGATGCATGTGCTATCAAAAAAGGGAGGTGTTAATTGCTGTGCTAATTACAACATGATTGTTTTGCACTTGTTTTGCACTTGCAGGTGATTAAATTTTTAACGAAGCATATTACTTGGCACTGTTAGCACAGTTAACACATTTCTTTTTTTATGCCTTGGGAGAAGTCCCGCACCGCAGACCCTTTGCTGGCTGTTGTGCTTGGAACAAGTCTCTGTTTAGTCTGTCAGTAGCAGCGCCCCAGCTTCCTGCTTGGGAAAGAGCAGCAGCATATTATAATCATACCCAGCATGAGTGCACCGGCCAGATGCGAACGCTGAAATCACCAAGGTATTAGCTAAAAATTAGCCAGTGCTGTTGATGCCAACCTCCCAGATTTCATTTAAAAATTACAACAACTCAAGCCAGTCAGACAGCAGTGTCTGTGATGGCTTGATGCAAGGTAGAAAAATGACAGCAAGTTCCGTGTGATTTATATCAGCCTTACACTGCCTACTCCCAAGTGGACCAAAGCATGGGAACCTTGCATCTGTTACATGGGCAGACTTGTATCTTTCACTCCCACTGTGCTGCAAGCTGCACTCCTAGAGCACATGAGGCTCAGTTGCATGTACACACACCATCAAAACACAAGGACACCAATGAATTAAAATTCATGTGGGATTTGGGATTCCTGCCCCTTCTCCATTCCTCTGCTGTAACATATAGGAAATGCGTTACGTGGTGGCACCCACTTTGGCAGAAAGAATATGCCCTGCAGCCTTTGTGATTGCTGGAATAAAAATCTAAGCTCCAAACTCTGTGAGATAATATTACTTACCATGCTGTCAATGCTTGGCAGCTCCAGCACACTGTAACCACCTATTGATCGAGACTCATATTAAGGACAGAAAATCTTCCCAAATTAATCCTCTGAGAAAAACAAAATTAAAACGGATGCTCCATAAATGTTCGCATTTCTGTTCTTTGAAAACATTGAAGTCTATATTTGCCAATACAGAAGAAAGTTTTATTTCCCAACTTTTACTGTTGAATTCAGTACATTGCATTTTAAAAACGACATTTTCATTTTTATTTAAAATAGAAATAAAATGCATAGTGATTATACTAGTTGAGCTGCCTACAATAAAAATTGTACACCCTGTTTTTGAAAGGTTTCCTTTATAAGCATGTACATAAGTGTCATGGTGGTACAGTGGTTGGATTTGCTGACTTGTATTTGCAAGGAGATGGATGCTTAATCTGGGTACTGTTGGCAGAATAATGTACATTGATCAGGGCCCCTTAGTTAATAACTAGTTTACAGCTGTAGTAAAACATTAGTTTAGCCAAAGTTCCAAGAATGTGAAGGTTTTCATCACAAATGTCACCCAAACTGACCTCCAAGCTGGGCTTTCTTGTAGAGTCATGCATGGGTCTGTTCAGGAAGTGCCTGACCTGGACTCACTCACCTGCAACCCTAAGCCTCCTTACCTAGACCCACTACACGATCCTGCCAGCAAATAGTTTACTTAAAGTACTTTCCTCCCGGGACCTGTGATGTAACACGAGCCACTGGAGCTGAAAAGCCGAAAGGTGGCAAATTTTGCGCACACCTCAGGGGAAGGTCGGAGGGACCAATCCCATTCTTTTGCCGGGCTGGTTACCTGTGGAATACCCTCTTGATCAGGGAATTATGTGGGTACCCGACCTGATGCAGGACTCTTTCCCCAAATCTTACCCTAACTGCCCTTTAGGCTTGGTACCCCTGCCACTTCTCTAGTGTCTTTCCGCATGCTAGAGGCTTTAAATGTAGCTCCACTAGTGTAACTTAATGATTAATAGTATACAAAGGGAAGCTTTTTTCTCATAAATATGCATGGATGAAGTCATAATGATATCAAACAAAAATTAATTTCTAAACTAAATATAACAGTAACCATGCAGATCAGTTTAAAATAGAGAAATGTTTACCTGTCTTTTCCCAATCAATAATATTATTGGGAACATGAGGTATTCTTGTTTACTCAACAATAAAAGCTGCTGAACAATTGGTTGTTTTCAAAATGTAAATTCAACCACTATAAAGTCCCTTTGAAGGCAATATATGGACACTCAGCATTGTCACAACAACTTAGCAAGAGTGGTAACACTGGAGTCATATCCATTATGTGTTTTCTTGCAGCCAGAATCTTTTTTATCCTTGTTGGGCCATAACTCTGTTCAGCTGTCAGCTTTTGATTTCTATGTGAATTGCTAGGGCATGCTACAAGGTCAGCCACCTTTTATTCTCCCACACACCACAGCATGTGTTCTCTGCCGCAATACTGGAACCATGGCGGAGGCTGGGAAGAGTAATCAGAGCATGCTATTGAGAAATTTGAAAAAGCAAATTAGGTTATAGGATTGTCAGCCAGTCCTCGGTTTAAATCAATACATATCAAACAGGAGGGAAAGAAAAATAGCTAAGTAATTTTCCCTCTGACATATATGAATTTTTGCAACCACTGCATATGATTAGAAATCATGTCATTCATTTTGGCTTCTTTCAGGAGGGAAATGAGTTTTTCTCAAATATATATATATAAAAAAACAGAGTCATTTTACAAAGCAGTAGTTGAATTATAAATAGATGATCAAACTTTCTATATTAAAAAAAGATCAACCAGTCAAATCATTTTATTGCAGTGTACAGCGTTGTGGAAAATGGCGCTTTATTAAAAACAAGAACAATAAGAAAAAACGACTAATAATACATTTGTAAAATCTCTTAGCTTTTTTAAAATGAGGTTTGAGAAACATTTGTATATAAATGCATTTATTTGCAATATTACTTTTTTGGATGAGGGTTGGGGGGGTACGTGTTACAGGAGTGAAATGCAAATCTAGTAATTCTCTGTCTGGTTTTGTTACAGACGAGACAACATTCCTATAATATAGAGATATTCTGAATAATCATCGGAAAATATGTTTTTTTAAATGTTGTTAGTTACCAAATAAAATACCAAACATTATGGGCTATATCTTTAATCTGCACAATTTTCATTTATACATATATGGGTTACCATATACCATGATTGATGATTGTCCTTTAATAATAAAGAAGTGACATCTATTTATTACAATATATAAATTATTACAATGACCTGGAAACTGTATTGTTACATTTTATCTCTTAATCTTTTATTCTAAATCTGCTGCTGCAGGATTTCATTATTATGATATAAATATTATTATGATATAATATATGTGTGGAATTGTGTGTGCTTTATGAATGAATTAAGGATGAACGCACAGCAAAGTCAAAGGATATAACAGGAATGTTCAGCATACAAATTCCTAGTATCTTAAAACATCCTGGAGTCACAGTTGTGTTGTCATTCATTTACCTTAAGTAACCATGTGCCACGTCATAAGCAAAATATAAAGATTGTGCATTTTTAATTAAATACAGCTTTGAATTATTTGCTACTAGAACAAGTACGGGATCTGTTTTGCAGAAACCTGTTATCCGGAAAGCTCCAAACTACAGGAAGGCCATCACCCATAGACTGCATTTTGATCAAATAATTCACATTTTTAAAAATGATTTACTTTTTCTCTTTAATAAGGAAATAGTACCATGCACTTGATCCGAACTAAGATATAATTAATCCATATTGGAGGCAAATCAATCCTAGTGGGTATATGTTACATATAGGATATGTGAAAAAACCCCACTAAATTTGCAGGCATTAATGAACAATCCATAGTGCTGGCTTTACTTGGGGCTAAAAATGGCCCCTTTATTGGAGCAGTCCTTGTCTGAGTTTCAAATGAAGGGTGGGCGTGTCCTTTATGGTCCCTGCCAGAAGCACAGTAGGAGGGGGACAGCCAATAACAGCCCTGCAGTCGCACAAGCAGCCTGAGGTCAGCCTGACTGCTGAGTGGTTCCTATCCTACAGTGCAGTGTACTCGAGCTGCCAATTCCCCTGCACAGCCTGGAAAAGGAGGCAGAGGGAAGTGAAAGAGCACATTCATTCTATATTTAACATAATACACTGGCACATTCTTGTTTTTCCACACAAAATATCTCCTTTAAAAGATTTACTAGTACACTTAAAGGACATGTAAAGCCTAATTTTTCCTACCATGTATATAAATTGGCCATATCTTCCACACCCAAGCCTCCAGTGGAGTTCACGTGCCCCATCTTAAGCCGCTTTGGTAATCTTCGGAATGAGAACGGCAAATTTGGCAAATTTGTATTTTTTGGGTTGACTTGCCCTTTAAGCAACTAAGACTATTACCATTTTTAGGGAAAACTGGAATAAGAACAGGATTCAGATTATGACTAATAAATAAATCGTATGTTTCCCTTGTTTTGTTTAATTACCTGAATAGTTTAAAATTGAACCTTTAAATATACTATTTGAGTTTTAAGAAGCTACAGAAAGTATGATTACGCATAAGGTAACGTTAGATTCCTTCAAAGCTAATTTACTGTACATTATGAGTACAAATGTAGTTAATTTATCCAACGTCCCATGAGTCTTGCGCTATGGATCACAGCTATAGACTGGGAGGAAATGCTCCGTTGTGGTTCGCTGACTCTCATTAATTAGAGAACAGTTATAGTTTTGTAACCTTCCTACTCAGAATGCCATTATTCAACAACAAGTTTTTTCTTCTTTCTTTCTTCCTTTAATTAAGAAAGGACTTTCTTAGGCTGGGGTTTTGTGATGACATGTAGACAAATTAACAAACACTGCATTTTGAATTGCTTGGAATGTGATACAATTACTTGTTTCTCTTGCTTGAGAAGTATTTGGCGAAAAGAACATCAGCCTGTGAAAATGGAGACCCCAATTCAGGACCAGTGCAAGCTCCATTGACCTTGGGCAAGTCACTTTATTTCCTCTGGCCTCAGGCTGCAAATTGAAGTTTGTGAGCCTTTCTGTGGTGGATTCATTATACTTGTATTGTTCTGTGGTGTACCGCTTACACTGGCAGCATTATACACAATAGAAAAATAAGAAAATATATTAAGACTTTCACAGTCATTTTATTTTATAATGCAGTATTTGGACTTGTCTGCATGCCTGGGAAAATTCTAAATTATATTGTTTTCCTTGAAAAAGCTTGTAGAAAACAGGGGTATTTTGTTGAGGCATAACAAACTGTGCTATCAGCAAATTCAATTTCTTTGAATCTTGTAGCATGACCTTCTCCTGGTGAAATACATTGGAATGTTTTCAGTATTTAATGTCTGGCAGAGCTGATAGCAACACTGATTCCTATCCAGGTTTTAGAGAAATGTTCTTTTCTCCATCTTTATAAAATCATTCAGTAGGCAAAATAAGAAAAACCCATACATAATAATAACAGCAATTAAAGACTCCTATGGGGTTATTTAGGAAGCAAGTGCTATGTGCAAGGTATTAACATTTAGATTTTCCCCTATGATGCAATTTATATCCATGGTGCATGTTCAGGGTCAGTGAATGTGGTTGCAAATTTTGTTGCTTCTGCTGCAGCAATATAATACGTTTGGGCAGCACTAGATTTTAATCCATGTAAGAAATAAGGTTAAATGCTTGGTTGAGGCTGTTCACTCTGGAAAAAAAGATGCTTGCAAGGGGACATTATTACTCTTAAGTACATTGTAAACAGATATAAGGAGATCTTTTTTTTCCCATAAAATGGATCACAGCACCAGAGGCCGCCCCTTTAGACTAGAAGAAAAGAACTTTCATTTGAAGCCACATAGATGGTTCTTCACAGTCAGGACAGTGAGGTTGTGGAATGCACTGCCGGGTGATGTTGTGATGGCTGATTCTGTTAATGCCTTTAAGAGTGGCTTGGATGATTTCTTGGACAAGCATAATATTAAAGGTTGTTGTGATACTAAAATCTATAGTTAGTATAGATATGGGTATATATTGTTTCTGTGAAGGGATGGAGGGGTCAGTGTGTTGGAGGGGTTGAACTTGATGGACTTTGGTCTTTTTTCAATCCAACTTAACTATGAAACTATAAGGGCGATTTATCAATGTTAGCATTACAATTTTTGCCAAAATTTTAATTTTTTTGCACAAAAACACCCAAATTCGAATTATAATTTCAAATTTTTGGTAATTATTAAGCATGACTCAAATGTAAAGCTTTGGCTTAAAGCTTGCAAGTTCACGTAGAAGTCAATGGGAGTTGTCCTAGGCAAAATTCAAGCCTTTTTTGATTCAAGATTTTAGATTTTTTTTTGAGCTTGTAAACTCTCAAATTTGAGGTATTCTGGTTTATTCCACGATTATGTTCAATCGGTTTTCTTTAGATTCAGATTTGTTGGGGTTCCCTAACATATTAATAAATTAGTGAATATGAATTTCCTTGTCCTTTAAAGAATAAGTAAACCTTTTTTTATATATCTAGAATTACTGTAAACATCCCCTTGAATAACATACCTTTCTCCCTGCACTGAGTCTTATTTGGTTTCTGAATAATTTTCTAAATAAATTTCAAACTTCTGCTCTTTTAACTACTAACATAAAGCTCTGCCCCCTGAGCTCTCCTTTTCTTTCTGACTATGAAGAGAATGCGACTAATGCAAATGCCTAATCAGTTTCTCTTGAAGCAGAGTCAGTGATCATGCCCTGTAGGCACCTCTTTGAGGTTTTCGGAGTTGGAGAAGGAAAGCTCAGAAAGGACAAGGGAGGAGCTTCACATTAGACAAGTACGTATCTGAAACAGCTGAAGTTAAGATGATTGTAATTTAGAACTTAAATAAGACTCAATGCAGGGAGACAGGTATTTTATTCTGGTGGATGTTTAGAGTAATTTTAGGCTCAGTTATCCTTTAATTTGCATTGTGGCAGTTTTAATCCAATGGTAATTTATTTAAGTGCTAATTATTCTTTGGGATTTAAAGGCGATCATCTCTGGTGTTATGCTGCAACACCCAATCACATAGAATGCTGTCCAGCTGTTGAAGTAAAAGAATCTTCACCTTCCACTCAATTTTTCCAGTTCAGTTGTTTTCAGGTAGTACACCAGAAAAAAAGACTTTTTCCAGTTAGGATTTTTAAATTTTTCCTAAATTCCTAAAATTCAAATTCAAAGGATGGTTGCGTTTCATTCTAGAATCTAAGTAATCCAGTTGCAGACTCTGAACTGTTACAATTTGCTACATTAGTTGATTTCTCAGCATCTATTAGCAACTATTGTTTAAATTCTAACAACTCAGGGATTCTCCTTAGTTGGGACATATGTATGAGCCTTGAATATCTTCTATATGTACTGTATTTAGTGATACTTATGACTGTATTGTACAGTAGAACAGTAGACTAATAGATCAAATTGGAGGTAACTACAATAATACTGTAAATACAAAGCACAGTTACAATGAGACAAAAGGAGCTTACAATCTAATTGGGTGTTACAGACACAAATCATTTACAGTGGTTATCACCGGGCATTTTCAGTGCTGGAACTGGATCAGATGTTATGCCAGCGCCCCAGAAAATTTCCAAATAGGATAGGAACCTCGTAGGTCTGAAATGCCGGATTTTCGGATTCCATCCTCGGGGTATAATAAATCTAGAAAAATGTTAGGTTGTATTTTCAACGAAAAATTTGAATTCTATATAAAAAACGCACATTTTTTGAGTATTTGGCATTCAGACTTTAATTAATATCCCCCTTAACAGTTAATATCATATAAATGATGTCAGTAATACAATATGCCTCTCCCACAAATCCTTGTAGAAAAGAGTAGCAATCTATTTGCAATGAAGAAATCCATGCACACATATACAGAACAAAAATGTTCCACACAACCTTTGCCATATTCAGAGTCAAACCCAACTCTGCAGGGCTATAAAGTTAACCATATTGCCATAGTGATACCTACTACACATGAATAAAAGGTCCAACACAAACAATTAGACAGCACACTGTTAGGATTCCTCTAAATAGGTCACACATGAGATTTCTACCATCATGTAAACACTAGTTTCTGAATTGTAAAAGCACACAATGTAATGCCATTTTTGATGCGCTTCCCTTTACTCCCGTGTGCCTGTAAATTTTGTAAGTTCTTTGCATTCCCCCAGTGTAGACATATGTGAAGAATTTATAAACACTTAGGGGCATATTTACTAAGGGTCGAATATCGAGGGTTAATTAACCCTCGATATTCGACCATCGAAGTAAAATCTTTCGACTTCGAATATCGAAGTCGAAGGATTTACCATAAATACTTAATCGAAAGATTAATCGAACGAACGATTAGAAGGATTTTAATCCATCGATCGAAGGATTTTCCTTTGATCAAAAAAAGCTTAGAAAGCTTATGGGGAAGGCCCCCATAGGCTAACATTGATGCTCGGTAGGTTTAAACTGCCGAAGTAGGTAGTCAAAGTTTTTTTTAAAGAGACAGTACTTCGACTATGGAATGGTTGAATGGTCGAACAATTTTTAGTTCGAATCGTTCGATTCGAAATCGAAGGTCAAAGAAGCCTATTCGATGGTCAAAGTACCCAAAAAAACCTTCAAAATTCAAAGTTTTTTTACTTCGAATCCTTCACTCAAGCTTAGTAAATGTGCCCCTCAAATTTTCTCTTTCTTTGTTTCAAATTGGTGACACCGAATGTAATGCTCAGTTAAGTGACAAACAGGTCTAGACTGAGATAGGCAAAATATGTCCTGGTAGACAGAAACAAAAAAAGCCCCCCCCCACAGGCCTAAGAAATAGTTACTATGGAACCACAGTTGTCTCTGGAATATGGCAACCTTTCTTGCATTTGCCCTAATATACAGATTGCCAGTATGGGCCTGGTGATAAACCGCTTACCAGTTAGCAAAATTACCAAAAGTTCTCTTTTAGCTTAGAGGTAGGACACAGCAGAACAGACCTTGTGATTTCATTTTCATTATCCAAGGGAATGAATTTGCTTAGGTGCTGTAGCATTGTGTTTGTGCCCTGCTCTTCCCTTTTTTCAACATTTTGTAAGGGCCCATAAATTTAGTACCCTTCCTAGGTCTTTAAATCCTTATGCTTCCTTATCTGCCTAGTTGTTGGGCAGATGCCCACATATCTAATTATTTAATTTACATATTTCTGTTATTTACCTACAGGCCTAGAACCACTTCCTGCCACACTTAATTATAGTTTTTCGTTAGGGTTGGACTTCAGTTGCTGACCCAGCTGGATGTGCTCCAGGGAGCATGGGTTCAATAAGGGCCCATCAAAGCTGAACTGCCCTAGAGCTACCCTTACTATCCCATACATCAGAAATGATCAGGGAGAATAATCTAAGCGTGATTCCCTATCCAGACTGTGGGCCCTATACTACTTCTAGGGTTTAAGTTGGGAAGCAGGAAACCAGGGAACGAGTCTTAGCCAGGGACAGGGTAATTAATGTAAAAGCACTTTCTGGGTATAGTGATATAGTCAGATCTATATAGAATGTGCAGCCTGTGCTCCAATGAGAATTGATCGCAGAGAGTAGCTCTCTTCTAGGCTCTGTTTTGCCTAAGTGAAGGGCCCACAGTCTGGATAGGGAATCATGCTTAGATTATTCTCCCTGATCATTTCTGATGTATGGGATCCAGACCACAAGGGGCATAGCAATCCTAGGAATGACCCTTCAACTTCCCTAGTTGTCCCCACATGATGTGCATTATGTTGAATCTGCTCAAAGCTGTCCTGACCAATGCCATCTGATGCTGTTTTAGATACGAAAAAGCACACCGGCACACAGGATTTGGAGCTGCAGGGCGAGCCCTTGCAATTTTTTAATGCAGTGCAGGTGCACCTGCACTGCATTAAAAAATTGCAAGGGCTCGCCCTGCAGCTCCAAATCCTGTGTGCCGGTGTGCTTTTTCGTATCTACTTTAGAGGTTTGCCGATTCCTCCATCACCGGGCACCAGGTACTACCATATTGGACGGGTGTCGTGGGTGTGCGATTTCCTCTACAGCTACCTGATCTGATGCTGTTTTGCCTCTGTGAATCTGTAAGTACTTAACCCTGTGGACATTGTCTTGGACAATAAACTGGCATCCATATTTTATTTTTAAGCACAGTAAGTTGTAGTTCAACCACACCTCCCCTTCACACCTTCCACATAACGAAGGCCCATTCCTGCATGTGAGTCAAGTGTAACACTTGCTCTACTGTATTTAGCTGGAGATAAACTATTATAACCCAATACTGTTTATATATAATATACAGTATATATAATATATATATATTATTATATAACTATAGCCCAAAATAGTGTTACAATTTTTTTCTAACTCCCTTTTTTTCACTTACTTTCCTCTACATCAACCTTTTTCTAACTGTACCTTTGTTGTTTTTTCTCATATACTCCTTGTTTTCTTTCTTTTGCCTTATCCTTTTCTCTTATATTGGAAAGCTGTGAACATCATATTACACAATACCATTTTTTTTATTTAAATCAAGGTTCTGTTCCTTCATCCTTCTGTTTTTCCATTGCTTACACACTGGACCCTTTTGAGAGCTATAGGCTATTTCCTATAAAACAGTATAATGACTGCAAATTTTTAAATCTTTCTATGCTGTGGCTTGATCTTGAAAAATATTACATTTGTATGGCGACATTTGACTAAAATGACTTATTTAGTCATAAGAAGTGTTATAAGTAGTTGACTTGTATTCTGTATAAACTGATGTATACTGTACATTGCACATCAGATCGTATACCAAGCACATGGGGCTAGACAAGCTGTTCATTGCTGGTATGTTTACTATAGTCATCAATCAGTACTATCAATCAGCACATACTTAACTGTACAGATTTAAGATACAGTAATAAGATTACACTGATGTCCTTCTTTCAGAACACCAGATATTGGCAGATGGGGTTTAGTTTGCAGATAACTGATTGTTGTCAAGTAGTGATGTACGAAAATGTTGCCCATAGACGTTGCATGTCAGAAAATATTTGTTGCGCCGCTTGCGCAGCAAAAAAAAAAAAACATCCATAGACTTCTATGTATTTTCTGCAAATTTTCAGCAAAGCGAGATGGGTCAGATTCGCCCATTACTACTGCCAAGATGAATTTTCTAATTGCACAGGTAGTTTCTTTCATAATCTAAATTTAATGTCCAGTTCTCTTGTCACCTAGATTGACCTCTGAGGATTGGATTTACTGGTTCACAATTAAGCAATTGGAAATATTTGTTTATTTGGCTCGTTTTGCCAGAACATGCTGAAATCACAGCTGTTGTGCGTTCCAAGACCATGTAAACAAAAATCAGCTACTAGATATGAATGTGGTAATACAGAAGTCTGTTTACAACTACGTATTTTGGTATGCCTGGTCACACATTTACTTATGCTTAAAAGTTACTTTCGTTAATCAAGTTTAATCCTCACAAAACCCCTCTCTGTTCTCAGTTGTCGAGAGGAATTCTGGAATTTGAAATCACAGTAGGAAATACTGTCTATTTCATCATGCTAAGTTCTCTTGGTTTAAAGTCATTATTGTAATGTCAAGTAACCTGTGTTTTCGAAAAAGAAATAAAGGGCAAGTCAACCCCAAAATAAAAATGTGCCTAATAAAAGAAAACATAATTCTAAGCAACTTTCCATTATACATTTATCAAAAACTGTCATTGCTTTTAAAGTTATTTGTAAAAACAATTGCTATTGAAAGCAGCATTTGCAGTTCCCCTTGTGAATCAGCTCCCTTGTCTTACATTTTTTTCCATTGTTTTTGTCCTTCACATCAAACTTTTGCATGTTGAGCTTCCTAAAATAAATCATCCCCGGAGCATTTTTATTTCTAAACACATTATAATGAAGTGCCTGGTTATGATAAAACATTGATATAGGCCCATACTTTTTTTTACCAGCATTGGCATTTTTATGTTTACTAAAAAGCTATCAAGCACTTGGTTTGTGACCTTCATTGAGTATAAAGGAAAAGGAAAGTGTTCTTGCACTTGGGAGTGCCAATGTATTTACTTACCTGAAACCCCCGGGCCAGTGCTCCTATCAGCCAAAAACTGCACCGGCCCAGGGTTATATTAGTGAGCAACACTGAGCAATTCTCTTTGTCTTACACTTTCTTTTCGCATGCGCAGTTTAGTAAAAAGCTGAACTTTAACTAGAAAGTTGGCTATTTCATTCTACTGCTCATGCGTCTGCATTTGAAGAAAGAGGAAGACAAAAGAGGATCACTCTGTGGTGCTCACTGGTATAACCCTGGGCCGGTGCAGTTTTCTGCTGATTGGAGCACTGGCTGGGGTTTCAGGTAGGTTTACACAATCACTTGTCACTTTGACACCCCCAAGTGCAAAAAGACTTTCCTTTTCCTATAAGACCAATCATTTGTGATTTGTAGCTTGTTCAATAAGATTCAAATCCTTTAAAATAGTTGTGTTATATGTAGCACAACAAGTGCAGGTGATGCAAATAGGTCAGGTCTGGGCTTGCATGATATTTATTTCTCTGTTGATTATTGGAAACGACTTGCAAAGGTAAAGTTGTCATTTTTCTCTTTGGGTGTGTAAAACCTGTTCCTCAAGAACAGCACAATGTGTCATGAAACTAACACGTATGAATAGCATGGTATCATATAACCAGTTCCTACTTTTGATTCCTGAAATGGTGAGAATAAAGACCTTAACAATCTTGCTACTTTGCAGTAACAGAATTTAGCTGTTTTAAAAGTGACCCTGATTACTTGGGAACATTTGATGTCATGATGGCAACTCTTTGGCTAATGGAATACTAAGCAGAGTCACCAACAGAGCAGAGAGGGAAAGCTATTGTATATATATATATATATATATATATATATATATATATATATATATATATATATATATATATATATATATATATATATATATATATATATATATATATATATATATATATATATACACAAAAGCCATGAATATCTTGTAAATTATATCCTTATAATTGGTGAGTTCTGATGTCATCAGTTTTAAAATGGTGAGTTCTGATGTAATTTCTGTCACATGACTCACTGAAATTTGTGTATTATAATAAATAAAGTACCCCCTGTTGCAAAATATTAGGATATTAGAAGTTACCTCGGAGTTCCATGACCTGTATAAAAACACTCGGCCTTCGGCCTTGTGTTTTTTTATGGTCATGAAACTCCTCGGTAACTTATAATATCCTTATATTTTACAAGAGGGGGGTACTTTATTCACTATATATATATATATATATATATATATATATATATATATATATATATATATATATATATATATATATATATATATATATATATATATATGATCTAACTCCTGTTCATATACTGTATATGTTTATGTGTGTGTGTGTGTAGAACCAGAAAAGAAAGATCTGCAACCCTTTGTGCTCAGTTTGGCCTGAAGAAAGACTTGTGGATTTGGGAACAATGTTACAATGGCATTTTTTACCTTGTCCCATAACAACAATTAAACACTTTTATCTTTTAGCTCTCTCACGGCTCTTCTGTCAACCATGTTATACAGGTATAGGATCCACTATCCAGAAACCTGCTATCCAGAAAGCTCCGAATTATGAAAAGGCGATATCTCATAAACTCCATTATAATAAAATAATTCACATTTTTTAAAATGATTTGCTTTTTCTCTGCAATGATAAAACAGTGTCTTACACTTAACATAAATCCGTATTGGATGAAAAACAAACCTGTTGGGTTTAAATGTTTTTTATGCAGACTTAAGGTATGGAGATCCAAATTACGGAAAGATACCTTAACTGGAAAAACCCAGGTCCCGAGCATTCTGGATAACAGGTCCCATACCTGTATCTAGTATTCTTGAAGCACTAACCTCCAGTTTGACAAACCAGAAATCTAGTGAGTCCCCATAATAATAAAAGTTCAGATAAACCAGGGTCACTCTTTTTGCTACACACTGTAAATAGGATAATATACTGTATTCTTGTGCTATAATGTGCGTCGCAGGACTGTCAGGACATGACTGCTTTATAGCACTGGGGATTTGTGCACAATGGTAGCAATTTTATGTAAACACACATCAGAAATGATAATGCTGGGATGATTTCCATATGCTTTAAAACTTTAGGTGTGGCAGGGTAGTTACATATTTCTGAGCCCCTAGCCCAGGGCGATATCTTAATGTAGTTTGTATGTTTTCCTTGAAATTTTCCCCACAATGTGTAGGTAGGTCACTGTTACTGAAATTGACTTGTAAGCTCCACTACATAGTAACATAGTAAGTTAGGTTGAAAAAAGACACACGTTCGTCAAGTTCAACCTTTTCGTTTTTTTTTTTAAATCTGCCTAACTGCTAGTTGATCCAGAGGAAGGCAAAAAAAAAACATCTGAAGCCTCTCCAATTTGCCTCAGAGGGGGAAAAAATGCCTTCCTGACTCCAAAATGGCAATCGGAATAGTTCCTGGATCAATTTGTACTATGAGCTATCTCCCATAACCCTGTATTCCCTCACTTGCTAAAAAGCTATCCAACCCCTTCTTAAAGCTATCTAATGTATCAGCCTGTACAACTGGTTCAGGGAGAGAATTCCACATCTTCACAGCTCTCCATTCTGAATATTTAGGCGGAACCTCTTTTCTTCTAATCGGAGTGCGTGATATTGTGTCAGCTGGAAAGACCTACTAGTAAATAAAGCATGAGAAAGATTATTATATGATCCCCTTATATATTTAGACATAGTTATCATATCTCCCCTTAAGCACCTCTTCTCCAACGTGGACATCCCTAATTTGGCCAGTCTTTCCAAATAGCTAAGATTTTCCATACCTTTTACCAGCTTAGTTGCCCTAGCTCAGCTATTGATGTAAACAAATAAACTGTGTCAGAAATCCCAGGTAATATATTGCCACATAAAAAAAGATAATCTAATACATATCTCTCCAATGCCATGAGTAGTCTTTTGTTTATGGGAGAACATTCAAACATTATTTGAGTAGAAAGGAATGGTGGATGCCCATAAACATGCCTCTACTGATTATTAAAGCCCTAGGCAGGAGAATCTTCATAATAATCTTCACAATCTGTGGCACATTCTCATTTGTGCAAGTGTGTCCTCGTTTGTGCACAACGCACTGGGGGCAAGGTGGGACATGGCCGGCCTGGGGTACCCAGTCGGCATTGCCCGGCACTGTTCTTAGTGACTTAAGAAATGGTTAGACCCTCGACTTGAGCAAAGATCCATATAGCAATCAGAGCAATTGAAGGAGCTGGAAAATGACAAAATACACAATTTGTTTCTTCACCAAGTCACAAGACTCTTTCATAGATCTATTTGCTGATAATGGAAAATATCCACAGTGTGGCAGTACATTTTATTCACTGAAACAAGACAAGGCACTGCTACTGATATGAGAGCAACTGCAAGAAATAAGGCACATGTCTTTGCAAAATGAATGAAACAGGGGCCACTTCACTGCAGCTTCCTCCTGCAAATACCATTAACTACTTTGGTAGTTTCTTCGTTTTGACAACACATTGTGGGATATCCATTTTTTGTATATAATATGGGCTTACATCAGTTACATAATATGGGCTCAGCAAGTTACATCAGGCCTGTTTTTGGGAAAAATAACATAACTAAATGATGTTAGCATTCGCCTGTGTACGTTTTGTGTCTATGCCACAAAATCCTAATGAAAACTTATTAAACCCTATACATAATTACAGCAATAGGCAGGTAAAATACTCTAGTTGGGAGGGTGGGAAGGTGGTGGTTAATGGTACAACTTTCTACTCTTTAATGTATTTGGAGGGTGAGTTCTGATTATTAATATTACTATTATTGTTGTTTAGTGACAACTGTAAGTTGGGCGTGTCATATTCACCTTTTCATTTCAATATACAGGTATGGGACCTGTTATCCAGAATGCTCGTGACCTGGGTTTTCCGGATAACGGATCTTTCCATAATTTCTCGTAATTTAATTCATTTTTCAAAATAAATCAGTTAATAGTGCTGCTCCAGCAGAATTCTGCACTGAAATCCATTTCTCAAAAGAGCAAAGAGATTTCTTTATATTCAATTTTGAAATCTGACATGGGGCTAGACATTTTGTCAATTTCCCAGCTGCCCCTGGTCCTGTGACTTGTGCTCTGATAAACTTCAATCACTCTTTACTGCTGTACTGCAAGTTGGAGTGATATCACCCCCTTTCCCCTCAGCAGCCGAACAAAAGAACAATGGGAAGGTAACCAGATAGCAGCTCCCTAACACAAGATAACAGCTGCCTGGTAGATCTAAGAACAACACTCAATAGTAAAAACCCATGTCCCACTGAGACACATTCAGTTACATTGAGAAGGAAAAACAGCAGCCTGCCAGAAAGCATTTCTCTCCTAAAGTGCAGGCACAAGTCACATGACCAGGGGCAACTGGGAAATTTACAAAATGTCTAGCTCCATGTCAGATTTCAAAATTGAATATAAAAAAATCTGTTTGCTCTTTTGGGAAATGGATTTCAGTGCAGAATTCTGCTGGAGCAGCATTATTAACTGATTCATTTTGGAAATTTTTTTTTCCCATGACAGTATCCCTTTAAGTTTACTAGAAATTCATTTAAACATTAAATAAACCCAATAGGCTGGTTTTGCTTCCAATAAGGATTAATTATATCTTAGTTGGGATCAAGTACTGTTTTATTATTAAAGAGAAAAAGGAAATAATTTTTATAAATTTGGATTATTTGGATAAAATGGAGTCTAATTCGGAGCTTTCTGGATACCGGGTTTCCAGATAAGTCCTGAGACAATTTACAATTGTTCTTTATTTTTTTGTGTTTTTTTAATGATTTCGCTTTTTGTTCAGTAGTTCTCTAGTCTTGGATAGGGTCTTGTTTCCCCTAGCAACCAGACAGTAGTTTAAATGACAAAATGGAATATGAATAAGTGAAGGACTGAAGATTAATAAAAAACAGGAAGAATTTTAATACAAATTTAGCCTCAGAGAGCAATAGTTTTTTTAGCTGTTGTGGTCAGTGACCCCTTCCCAAGTGAAAGCTGGAAAAAGGCAGAATATGCAGACAAATAAATCTTATATAATAAAAAAAAAAAAACTTTTAAAATATCAATTATAAAGAGCAATGGCAAAGTAGCTATGAATAAGGCATTCTAAGACATTGTAAAAATGAACTTAAAGTTGAACAACCCCTTTAAGGGCAAATACATGCAGTGCAGTGACAATGTTACAATATAATCTCAATACTAAGTATACCACCAAAAGTCTGCAGGCATAAACATAAATATTTAATTAAATGTATTTGTAGTATGGACTGCCATCTTGAGTGTAGCAAATGGAAAAGCTACACATCATCCTCTGCTGGATGAAAGTCAACATGCTTTCCTGATCACTGGGTGTGGGGTTGGGTAGGTATAATTTCCCTCAATTCAGTCCCACCTACCGTTCCGGCACAATTCAGTGTGGCATTTACTATTATCAAATGTCAGTATTGCATATATTATGTCACTGATAACTACTGAACTATCTTTTTGGTAGATTCTGCAATGTACATGCCATTTATAAATAGCTTTCTTATCTTCACCCTCTAAAATATATAACCATACATGTATCTAAGTTATCATCTGTCATTCATGACATAGTTGACTTATTTTAAAGGGTGCCCCAAATGCTCTTTAAGGAAAACACATCTTCATTTGAATTTATTACTCTTTTGAAGACTTTTCAAGCCTCTGCAGAGATGGATACTTTGATTTCCAGATAATTGTATCTATCAGTAAATAAAAGATTAAGGGGCATATTTATCAATTGTCAAATTTAGAATTCATGGGAGTTTGTTTAAACTGAATTCGTTTTTAAAAAACTCAAAATGAATTTTAACTATTATCTAGTAGAATTTCACTTAAAAAAACTTAAAAATTCGAATTTGAAATTCGGAATTCACCTTCGAAAATTCGAATTCTCACTTCGACCCTTGATAAATCAGCCCCTAAGTCTTTGCTTGTTGTCCTTTAGTCATGTATTTGTCCATGTTCAAATTTGATCACCTAGGCTAAATTCATTCATTATGCAGTAATCTCCTTTGGGAAACTGGATCAAAAGCCTTAGAAAAGTCTAAATATATTGCATCAGCTTTCTCTGTTCCAAATTAATTGTTAGATCCTGTATTAGATGTAATCTATTCTTTTAAACTGACATAAAACCACATGTTCTGATTTGTTTTATATTCTGCTAATAAAGCTATAATTGCATTGTAAGAGTTAAAGGAGACACCATTAGAACAGGGTGTGTTTAGTAAGACACACCAATAGAATTATTATCAGTGGTATGAATAGTATTGATAGACACATTTATTGAAAATAGTACAGTACTGGCGTCAAATAGTTAAAACTAGTGATGGGCGAATCACAAAATGCA
Organism: Xenopus laevis; assembly: GCF_017654675.1. Classification (NCBI taxonomy): domain Eukaryota; kingdom Metazoa; phylum Chordata; class Amphibia; order Anura; family Pipidae; genus Xenopus; species Xenopus laevis. The sequence goes on along the minus strand of NC_054382.1, from coordinate 76,367,846 downwards.
TTGAAGTCAATGGACGTCAAAATAATTTTGACACGAGCGACAATTTTGATGCGTGCAACAATTTTTATGTGCGTGACTATTTGGTCCAAATGCATTAAAGTCAATGGGTGTCCGAATAATTTAGATTTTTTTCTGATGCGGCGGATTTTTCACGGATGAATTGTCGCCGCAGTTTCGTAAATTAATTCACCGCAAATTAGTGTCTGGCGAATTTATTTACCATCACTATTAAAACCCATTCAGGATCAGACTGGGGGACCTGGGGGCCCATCGGGACTCCTGTCCAGGGCCACTGTCCAGGACCCCCCTCTGGACCCACTACTGCGATGCCACACACACATGTGCAAAAGGAGTCGCACGCATGCATGAATGACGCTGCACGGCGCAGCAAATAGTTTTTTTTTTTGGAGGGCCAGGAGATCGGGAGAGGGGGTCTGGCCTGGGCCCATGAGGGCCGTGTCCTGCCGGGCCAGTCCGACCCTGAACCCATTAAAATCACTTCATAAAGTGTTACACTTAACACACGTCTAGTACAGAGGACAACTATAGATCAACTATAGATCCAGCTCTTTACAAATCAGTGTGGATTAATGAATGTAATTAACCTATGCCTAGTACCATAAAACAAGAGGTGCACATTTATTAAAATCATTGTGCAATCATAGTGCTTTATAGCAGATAATCCCCACTGTGACAATTGCAATTACAATAACACTGAGGCCTGAGTCTGCTGCCACTTCCTGAGGGGTGAGAGATGACTATATGCCTCCACATGTCCCACATGAATACAGGGCTGCCAAACACAGGCAGCCCTGATACACTTAATGGCTAATAACCCCCCCCCCACACTTGTTATCCTGATTGCTTTTAAATAATGACACAAAATTTAGTTTATGCCATTGGTGCTGGGGACTGATACACTGACAAAGGGGGTGTGAGGCCCCTGAAATGTTTGCAATGCATCCTCACTGATCACTCCAATAATTAGAAATATCTGAAAGTCTGCCATTGGCTAAAGTGCCAATCTACTGTATATTGAGGGGCAGGATAACGTTATGAATAGTATAACATTTTCAAGAGTCCTATAAGATATATACCTTCGTGAATGATAATAGAACTGACTGCAGTCTCTCAGACTAGTGCGAGCTGTCTCTTTTATTGCAGTGCACATAAACTAGTCCCTGATGTCTGAATTGTTGTCTTGTTTCTGTGCCCCTACTGTTCAGTTCTTTTTTTTCTTTACCTTATAAAGTGTGGACACACTAGAAGCTGTTGTATAAGCAGGAGTTTATCTTTTCTTGAGAATAGTATCCATACTCATTTCATTGTGTGTGCACTTGTCTGGCCTAGCGTCTGCTTTTCCAATATCTCTACAGGAACTCCCTGCTGACAAATATTTTTTGGGTCATGGATGGCTGAAATTTGATCATCTGACACTACTGTCATCCCAAAGATGATTATGTGTAAAGTGAGGGATTGTGTGTCAAATTTATCGCTGATTAGGTGCAGATATGCAGCATCAAGCTGCAGATATCACAAAAGATTTGGCCTTAATATTAAAAAGCGAATAATGCATAAGGGTTCAGAAAATGCATTAGATGAAGAAAAACCACAGCAATATTTATCACCTTTTATTATTTATATTTATAGAAACAGTTTACTAATAAAACTGTTTCCTTTGACTCACATAAAAAGATGAGCTGTGACACATTATGACATAATTATTAAACACTGTACAACAAGGCGGATAAAGAAAAATTAAAATATGTTGTATTTATTTTCATCTTATACTGTACATTGCTTTCTTCACACCAATTAAAGGAAATCTTTACCCCCAAAATAAAAATGTAAGCATATTAAAGAATCTTACCAAACTGGTATATATATATAAGTAAATATTGTCATTTACATCTCATACCTTCAGCAACCTTTTCATGATGGTCTCTGTGCTGCCTCAGAGATCACCTGACCAGAAATACTACAACTCGAACTGTGTGGAAGCAAAATACAGAACTCTGTCTGTTAATTGGCTCATGTGACCTAAAATGTATGGATAGTTTAGTTGGTTTGCGTGCACAGTGAATCCTATGATCCCAGGAGGCGGCCCTTATTTTTTAAAATGGCAATTTTCTATTTAGGATTACCCAATGGCACATACTACTAAAAAAGTATATTATTAGGAAAATGGTTTATTTACATGATCAGGGGTTACATAGGAGCTGTTATATGCAATATCTTTTTATAGAGACCTACATTGTTTGGGGGGTTATAGTTTGGCAGTGAACCTGGCAGGGGGCGGCCAAGGCCCCCCAGTCCAACCCTCAAAAGCGATGATTGTCAGAACAGCTATAAGGAGATGCAGAAGGGAAAATCCGCTTTTATCAATGCACCAGAGACATCGCACCATGCGCCCAAGGCCTAAGGGGTTAAGTGGAATACAGCCAGTGTGAAATGGAGAAGGTAAAAGAATACATGTTTAAAATGATACGTCTAATAACTTAGTGCATCTAAGCCTTAGATTCTATAGATGCAGATTAATCAGCTGATGTGTTCTTGCTTTTGTTGTCGGTGATAGGGGAAAGCATTTCAGAAAAAATATTCAGTAGGATCACTGACACTCAAAATCGTTGCAGCCATTTTCTGCGAAAAATGTTCACTATCAGAAAATGGAAGAAACATTGATTTCATGACACTTTAAAATGAAATAACATAAGGAATAGTTTGCCCTACTCATGAAAAAAAGACATAAGGATGGAAAAGCTTAACTAAATGGCGAAGGAGAGCAAACATTTTACTATAAAAGAGAAATCCTTTATATTTGCAGCTCGTGTTTAGTTTCTGCTAACATCTGTGTAATCGTATTTTCCTTGCAACTTCTAAAGGAATAACTCAGCACAAATGATTATTATGGATCATTTAAATGACACTCATTTATTTTATTCTACACAAATTTGAATTTCTTGCTGTGTTCTTAATCCTTTTGCTTTCCTTGCAGAATGCAAGGCCCTTACCGAGTACAAAAAAAGAGAGAGAATCTGTCTTTTTATGAATATTGATAGGAAAATCAAGGGGACAATGGCACTTCAAGTTTCATCTCTCTATCTCCTAGAGGCGCAAAACTCTGCAAGTTGTCACCTTGGTGTATTCAGTGTCTCTTGAAGCACTAGACTCCTCCAGAGAGAATGTCAGCCCCAGCCCTGGGCAGTTTTGACAAACAGAGTATATATTGATACATGATAAAGTATGCTAGAAATCACCCAGCGCTAAAGGCTACTATAGTTTTAATATCATCATTTGAATTAACAAGCATTCTGTGGAGAAATAATGAGCTTTCATTATTCAGAACATCGTCCTTACCCAGGGAACTCAAAAACCATTAGCTCTTGAGAGCTTAATGAAAAGATGATAAAGAATATTTTAGATAAAAGTTTGAACAGGAGCACTTGGTAACTGAGGTAAAAAATTTATGTTACTGGTGAGCGATCATTCAATCCCCCTGATTTAAGATATCCATGAAGGAGTCACATGCAGCTTAACTGAAGAACAAATTGCGGAGCGGTTGATGAGAAATTAAGGCAGACGCCCTCTTCAATCTTTTGATCATTATTCAATGGAACAGTAGGTTTGAGCCTTTATTTCAGCGGAGACATCTTTCTCCTCTGAAACCTGATAAGACTTGTGAATGGCATAGTTTCTGCTTGTTTTGCTAACACTGCCTTGTAGAAATGGACCAATATCTTTAAGGCTAGAGTGAACACAGTCATATCACCAAACAATTTTGGTTTCAAAATATTTTGTTTAGGGAAAAAAAAATATCTGCCTGGTTCTGACTTTGAATGTTGATTCAATTACATTTCAAACAGATGTTGTGATGCCCCATAGGCTTTAAGAACCACTTCTAATCCAGCAGCAGTGTTGTTTTCCTATACTGATCTATAAAAGAAATTTATAAAGAACACCTCTAAGCAGAGTATAAAGCATGGGTACTTATAATAGTATTTCTAAAGTACACATTTAGACAACTGAGATTGTAAAGCTGGGTATCTACAGTTAATTCCACATCACTCTACAATGTACGTTTCAAGGTGTTAATAACATATATATGTAGCAATGTCTAGCTTGTGTAAACATTTTAGTCTGTCAATGAAAACATCAATGGGAATATTTTGTAATTGCAAATATCCAGAATGCTCGGAACCTGGGGTTTTTTGGATAATGGATCTTTCTGTAATTTGTATCATCGTGCCTTAAGTCTACTGGAAAATCATGTAAACATGAAGGGGCAGATTTATAAAGGGTAAGTGAATTCGAGGGAATTTTCGAAGTAAAAAAATTCAAAGTTCTAAGTAATTTTTTTCGACACTTCGACCATCGAATAGGATACTACGACTTCGAATTTACTTCGAATTCGATTCGAAATAAAATAGACTACTCGAATATTCGATAATCAAAGTACTGTCTCTTTAAAAAAAACTTTGACTTCAATACTTCGCCAAATTAAACCTGCTATGTTAGCCTCTGGGGACCTTCTATCTAGACCATTTTTCTAAGTCTTCACACATCAAAGTAAAATTGTTAGATCGTACGCTAAAATCATTCAAATCGTTAGATTCGAACAATTTAATCGTTCGATCGTACGATCTTACTTTGACTGTTCGATTGCCAAATTCGGTGAAAAATACTTCAACTACGATATTCAAATTCAAAGTATTTTAATTCGATGGTCGAATTTCGAAGTATTTTACATTTCGAAATTCGACCCTTGATAAATCTGCCCCTAAATAAACCCAATAGGCTGGTTCTACTTACAATAAGGATTAATTAAATCATAGTTTGGATCAAGTGTAAGGTACTGTTTTATTATTACAGGGAACAGGCCTGGATTTGTGGAAAGGCCACCTAGGCCCGGGCCTAGGGCGGCAGGATTTTAGGGGGGCGGCATGCTGCCCAACCACATCAACATTGGTTCAAAAACACAGGTGATGCTCTGGAAATACAATTCCCATGTGCCAATCCCCATTGCTCCAGTCCAGATGATAAAAATATGCACAAATAAAGGGGAGGGGACAGGGGTGACGAACGGCAGTGGGCCTAGGGGCGTACAATATGTAAATCCGGCCCTGACAGGGAAAAAGGGTTATTTGGGTAAAAATGATCTTTCTGCATAACAGGTTTTCAGATAATGGATTCCATACCTGTATTATAAATGTATTCACTTATGATGCTTACAGTGAATTTTGTACCCCATACTGTAAAATATTAGTATATACTCACAGAGGAGTTCCAAGACCATATAAAGGCTGAAGGCTGAGTGCTTTTATACAGGTTATGGAAGTCTCAGGTGACAATTAATATAACAGGTGGTACATTTGTTATAATAAAACAAATTTCAGTGAATCATGTGACAGAATACAATTACATCACTAAGTACTGGTTAAAAGGATATAATTTACAGGGGAATAGTTCTTCTGTAAGTACTTCTGTATTTTAGATCTACATTACGCATTTTGGATAGATTTACTGTATATACTGCATTTGCTATTTGGTTAGCTGTAAAGAGACTCAATTTCAAAGGCAAAGGGTAGGGGATGGGCGAATTTTTTCGCCTCGTTTCACCGCAAAAATGACGCCCATAGACTTGTATGGATTTAAAGCATTTGTGTCTAGTCTCTATCAGGTATGGGAAAAAGGAGTAGCAGCAGCCTCTACGTGGCCATCCCACCACCCAGGCACCCACTAGAGATTGCCTCCTCCTGGGTGCTTGGCCATAGTGGGTAAGAGCACAGCTGAGGAGAACTACAGAGGAAGCAGACCTGGGGTCTTTTCTTGAGTTCCCTAAGTGGTCCAGTCCCACAGTTTAGGAACCTGTGACCTACTTGAATGAAACATTAAATATATAATTTTCTACATCAACTATAGTTTAGCTAAGTTATTATTATTAAGTTATTGTGTTTAATTAATTCTGTTTTTATATACAGCACACACACACACAAACATACTGTACATATAAACTGTCTCCTTGAGAAAGGTTTCTGTGTGGAGCTGAAATGTCGAATCAATAAACCTTTTCTTTATTCAATTTTTGGTGTAAATCCTGCGAGTGCCATCACTATGGACAGTTTATTCCTTATTTTTTGCATGAGCACCCAGGTTTCTACTATTTCAAGGTGTGTAGCCTATACATTTATATATATATATATATATATATATATATATATATATATATATATATATATATAGGCAGCTGGATGCTGGCACAACTCCTATAAAGCAAAAAGCTCAAACAAATGTATGAAGGCACAACAGAGGCTCACACTCACAGGTCTTAGGAAGAAATAAAGGTGTTTATTTGGCAAAAAAAAAAAAAACGTTTTGGCTAGCTCCCTAGCCTTTCTCAAAGTTCATAAACAAACTAACAGCAACCATGTAAAGCCCCAGTGGCGGGAAAGGAAACTAAGTGACGTTACTGTGTATTACTGACGAAAACAATATCATGTAAAAAACATACACAGTACATGTGAAAATCCCTCAATCACAGTTAAAATAATCGATGTCTCTATAAGTACAGGGTCAGTGTAGATGTAACCATTTTTTGACAAATTAAGTAGCCAAAGAATATTGTTTCAAAATACTTGCAACAATGTAGTTGGAACAATGTTCCTATTTGATGTGTCCCAGTACTGATGTGAGAAAAACTTAACACAATGTACATACATATTTGCAAAATTGTGGTTTCTGGGAGAGTTAAAACAATTAACCAGTTTAGATGCCACTTGGATATATTTTGGCCGTTCCGAAATTCAGTGTTACTGTGTTTCATGTCAGCAGTAAAAAAAACTCAGTGTAATAAATGAAGAAAAATAAATAAGGTTACATTTTATTGGGTGTAAATCTCTTAAAGTACTGCTGCACAAAAAAGCATAAAGGTTGTAGAGTGTAAATGTTGTATAGTAAGTCTGAAAGGCTGGTCCTGCTGTTTCATTCTTTAGCTCCAGTAATTTGTTTCTTATAGCTTGGTGCTTGCATGTGCAGAGGGACAAGAGCCAGATTCCACCTGTGGTCACCTGGCAGCTACAGTATGACAGGTGCCTGATTTTAACATGGTGAATTGTTTGAAATATTTGCAGACAGGGAGAATTGTTATTATGGAATGAGAAGAATAGCACTGTACAAAGAAACAGAATAAAATGTGATGACAAGGAGCAGGGGAACAAAAACATACAGTGTTGTTTGCTCACTATTAACAGATGCTTTTTGATCATTCCTTTTACTCCTGAGGTGTTATCTTCTGGGGATCTTCCTTAAAATGCTCAACAGCTGTTATTTAAGTGCTACCTCCCACAGCCTGCAGATTATCTGAAGCTTATGGTTATAAAGGGACATTTATTGCCATACCTTGTCAGTACTTTTTTCCTCTTCAGTTTTATTTCTTCATCTAAAATGGTTGGCTTTATTTTTATTCAAGTGTATAAACATGCAAAGGCTTGCTTAAATCAGGACAAGATAAAGGGACTTACAAAGTGTTATAAAAGTAATAAATGTTTAAATTAAACCAAGAATAAACCATTCCTCATTATGACATTGTGTTTAGTCATGGTCATACTCAAATAAAACACCAAATGGCTGTACTCAAAGGGACAGCACACATTAAACTAGGGATGCACCAAATCCACTATTTTGGATTCAGCCCAAACCCCCGAATCCATCTAGAAAGATTCGCCCAAATACCGAACCAAATCCTAATTTGCATATGCAAATTAGGGGTGGGAAGGGGGTAAATATTTTTTACTTTTTTGTGACAAAAAGTCACATAATTTTTCCTCCTGTCCCTAATTTGCATATGCAAATTAGGGTTCGTATTAGGTTCCACTTGGCAGAAGGATTCGGCCAAACCTGAATCCTGCTGAAAAAGACAGAATCCTGGATTATAGATAAAAATGTTCTAATATAGTTAGTTAGCCAAAAATGTAATCTATAAAGGCTGGAGTAACTGGATATCTAACAGAACAGAACCCTGCTTTCCAGCTCTCTAATTCTGAGTTGGTCAGTGACTTGAAGGGGGGCTACATGGGACATAACTGTTCAGTGAGTTTGTAATTGATCCCCAGCATTCAGCTCAGATTCAAAAGCAAATGGTTATGACCCATGAGGCCCCCTCAAGTCACTGATTGGTTAGTGCCTGGTAACCAATCAATGGAAACCTGCTGTCTGGGCATAATTTTGACTGTTTGGTGACTCCGGCAAGCTACGGGTTTGGGGCTTACGCACCCGGATCACTGACTTCCGCCAGTAGGCAAATCTTTAATATTTATACAAGTTTTCACATGAAGAATTACCGTTCTAGCGATGGACTTGTGATATTGTCACTTTTTTTGTACCAGTGAGTTTGGGTGTTAATCTGCTAACATTCTGAGCAGGAGCATGTTGTTCCTTTGAACTACAATATGGGGTAAACGTAATAAAATTTCCGCATGAATAAGTATAAAAATTTGCATGTCGCAAGGTAATATTCTTCATTAGACTTTAATTGCATTGTGAATCTTAATTGCGCATTGCGAACCTTTAACACCTGCTTGAAGGTAACAAAGTTTTGGAGCAAATGTAATCACTTTTTCATTGAGACGTTTTATTACATACATGTGCACAATAGCAAACTATAAAATTCTCAAAAGCTATCCTATTGTCATGTGAGGGGCAAAGTGTTTGCAAAGGCAAAATTGTTAACTTTGCAAACATTTATTTGCATTGTGAACGAATTGAGAACAATATTTGTGTTAGCGAAAAATATTACATTCCTCCATAAGGGTCCTTTTTACTAACATTCAGATTTTACAAATTATATTTTTTAAAAAAAGCTTCTCTAAAAATTCAAGATTTATTAAGGGGCAAATTTACTTATGGTGGAATATCGAGGGTTAATTAACCCTCGATATTCGACTGCCGAATTGAAATCCTTCGACTTTGAATATCGAAGTCGAAGGATTTACCGCAATTCGTTAGATCCTTCGACTTCGATCGTTTGATCGAACGTAAAATCGCTCGATTGCACAATTGAATCCTTCGAATCGTTCGATACTAAGGATTTTAATCCATCGATCGAACGATTTTTCTATGACCTAAAAATTGTTCAAAAGCCTATGGGGACCTTCCCCATAGGCTAACATTGACTTCGGTAGGTTTTAGGTGGTGAACTAGGTGGTCAAAGTTTTTTTTTAAAGAGACAGTCAAATGGTCGAATAGTCAAACGATTTTTAGTTCGAATCATTCGATTCAAAGTCAAAGTCGTAGTCGAAGGTAGAAGTAGCCCATTCGATGGCCGAAGTAGCCAAAAAAATAATTCGAATTTCGAAGCTAAGTAAATGGGCCCCTACGTGTAAAAACAACAAAAAAACTCTAATACTAAACTTCACCAAATAAAAGTAGTCAAGGTCCTATGTAAGTCAATGGAACCTATGCTGATGCTATTGGACCATTTTTTTTAAACCAGAAAATCAGATTTTGTTTGCTAGTAATTGTCAAAAAAAACTTGAATTTTTAAAAGGTTTTAGTGATATTTTTATATTCGGATTGCTTAATAAGTTTCATGGTATTTGTGAAATTAAGAGAGATTAATCGTGATTTCAAAAAGCTCGACAACCACTAAAATTCGATGTTTAATAAATGGGCCACCACAGGTCATATTTAAAGTGCAAATTCTTTACTCGTCCAACGTTACCAACGTTCACCATTATTTGTCATTTTCCCAAATGTCCTATTTACTAAAAACTGTACGCGTTTGTGAGAGAAGTGCTCCTGGTGGAAGTTCTCAGTGCAAATATGAAAGCGTACTTTCCACATACAATGTTAGTAGTTAGGATTCTCTAGAGAATTTTCACAATAAAGAAATGACATTTAAAGGGAAAACTGACACAGAGGAGATGATGTAGATAATGAGATACAAAAGTGGCTGCTCTTCATAGAGAGACATTTTTCATGGTGAAAATTAGTTCTTGTGCTCTCTAAATCTTGGTTTTGACTTGCATTACCAATTAAACCTTTGTTCTTTCCAGTAGAGGCCTCTCTGATATGTATATTTAAATTTTTAGGCCATCTTTCATGTCGAATTTAGTATAATTAGAATTTGCAGAAATGTGCCCATACATAAGCAAAAATCTGATAATGTTTCCTCTCCATAACAATTTGGCATCTGACCGTTCCATATATTGTAGAAAATCTACAAAAAAAAGTGCCAAGCCTAGTCAGATATTGTGGGATTAGATGGAATATCCAGTGAATGATGAGTACACTTCAGGCCAAATTAGGATTGCCACCTTTCCCAGCAGGTCACTCTATGCATGGGACGGGGCCAAGCCTAGGCATATATTGTGGAATTAGATGGATTATCCAGTAACAGATGAGTGCACTTCAGGCCAAATTAGGATTATCACCTTTCACTGCAGGTAACTCTGGGAGAGGGGGGCTCTGATGTAACGGGCGGTGGGTTGATGACATGGTGGATCAATGACGTACCAGGGGCTGGCCAATGACATCAGGGGCAGTGTTATGACGTGGCGATCTGCGATTGCCTGATCACTGCATCAATTCTGGGGAAACCTGCCCAGTTTTCCTAATTTGGAAGACCGGGCAGGCAGTTTTGACCTGGACTTCCAAATACCGGGCTGTCCAGGTCAAAACTGGGCAGTTGACAACCATAGGCCAAATAAACAGATGTTTGTGTACATGCTATCTTATACTACAACATCCTTACCACCTTCAAAGAGTAATGGACAATGTGATAGGACAGCATGCTGTGCAGTATTGATTGGAGGTGTCAGCACTATTTTATTAGTGATTAACTTTATTAAATATGATTTCTTTCAAAGGTAGAAGGTCATAAGACTGTAAATGGCTCCACTTATTATTCAGTGTACAGAGTGGAAGAGCACTGCTGCCAAAGTAAGCGTGAATTAATAATTTATAAATGACTGATGCTTTCTGAATGTTGTTTCAGGCATAAAACAGTGGGACATCAATAATCAAAAGAAGTTGGATTAATTTAGCTTTATTTTAAAGCTGGTATTTTTATCTACATTTTACAGCATGCATCGTCTGGTCAGAAAAAATTCTCATTTTCTTTAAGCAGGCATTAACTTTCAGAATTTGTCAGCATTAACCTTAATCAGAATTTCATTTCTCCCATGCCATTATTTTGCAGTGGCAAATTAATAATGAAATATTCCATTAAATAAATTAACATTGTTTAACTTGTAGAACCTAAAGAGCAATTGTTGATGACATTTTTATAATTAAATATTTTAATAGCATTTTATAATTAGACATTTTTTAATAGTAGGAAAAATTGAGTGCTAAACTAAGAAACATCAATTCACGTGTTAGTTACATTATATGTCATAATAAAAGATATTAGTTTTATTTAATATGAGCTAGCAGCTTTATTTGTATTACCTTTACGAAGGAACAATAACAGGTTGTATCAGAAGAATAAAGCTTAGTGCATTAAAAGGTGTATATAATGCAGTATTAGCAGTGCCGCAACTACCGGGGGAGCAGGGGGTGCGATTGGGCCAGGGCCCGCACCCCCTCAGGGCCCGCCGGCAGCTCACGAGCAACTGTCTCCGGGACTCCGGCGGCAGAAAATGGCGTACGGGGGGGGGGCCTGGCTGCATGCCCCGCGCCATTTTGCTTTGCTTTATATAATTTTCCACCACAGTGACGTTTTATAACCCATATATTCACCTTATACATGTGTGAAAAAATATATATAGGTATGGGATCCATTATCCGGAACCCGTTATCCAGAAAACCCTGAATTATGGGATGGCAGTCTCCCATCATCAAAATAATTAAAATTTTTAAAATGTATTTCCTTTTACTCTATAATAATAAAACAGTAGCTTGTACTTGATCCCAACTAAGAGATTAAGATAAGTAATCCTTATTGGAGGCTAAAGGGTTTATTTAGGGGATTTATTAAACCCGTTGGTGTTAAAAGTCAGAATAAAAAAGTACTCCAATTCAGATCTGCCGAGTTTGTGTAAAAGGCAATGGTGGATGTCTCATTAACATAATGAAGATATCCTGATCTACGCTGGGTTTAATTCAATAATCCAAAAATTTCTGGCTGGTTTCTGGTGTCCAATCCAAGAAAATACCAGGTTTTCAGGTATCAAATCCGAAAAAGTCGTTTCGGCAACAAATCGGAAAAAAATCATATAATTCAGATTTTTTTCACGATCAAGAAATTTTAGTGAAAAATGTATTGATAAATAGGGGGAGAAAGTCTTTGCGGATTTGGTTGAAGTGGTTTTCAGAAAATAGTGAGAACAATTCAGATTTTGATAAATAGCCCCCTTAATGTTTTTATGATTTTCAAGTAGACTTAAGATATGAAGATCCAAATTACAGAAAGGCCTGTTATCTGGAAAACCCCAGGTCCCGAGCATTCTGGATAACAGGTCCCATACCTGTACTGTAATTTAACTATACCAGTTACTGAACAAACTTTTAATATATATATACCATTGATAAACTTCTACTGGTATGTGATCCATTATTTGGAATCCTGTTATCAAGAAAGTTCTAAATTATGGGAAGGCCATCTCCCATAGACTCCATTATAAGCAAATAATTCTGATTTCTTTCTGTAATAATAAAACAATACCTTGTACTTGATCCCAACCAAGATATAATTAATACCAAAACAATCCGAATGGTTTTATTTAATGTTTAAATGATTTTTAGCAGCCTTAATGTATCGATATTTCAATTATGGAAAGACCTCTTATCCAGAAAGGTTTGGACCTTAAAACAATCCTGTGCTTCCACAAGGTTTCCAATGTGTCCATCTTGTATATTTTGTTGAACTATGCACTACTGCACACACTGGTGGTATCATCACACCAGACTTGATAGCAGCTCCATAGTGATGGGCGAATTCTCGAAACGGTGAAAAATTTGCAAAAATTTTGACGCTGGCGTTCATTTTTATCGACGCAGGCGTCAATTTTTTTTTCGCGGGCGTTTCGCGAATTTATTCGACGGCATCGAATCGCGTAAATTCGTGCCTGGCGAATACATTCACCCATCACTACAGCTCCAGGGTTCCCACATCAGATCAGTAGGTCAACCAAATTTGCAAACATTGGGGTATATTTATCAAAGAGTGAAGTTAGAGATCACCACAGTAAGCTTTCACCCATTAATAAATACTAAAAATCACATAGAAATGAATGGAGAGTGGCGAGATTTCACTCTAAAGGACTGTGGGGATCTTTCACTCTTTGATAAATATACTCCATTATTTTAAACACACTCTATGAAAGTGGCACACACTAAAATTGCTACCCACAACTTGCACCAATTTCGCACAAGTGCTTCCATTTTTCTATTGTTCCCCCATCACTTCCAAGAAAGCAGGTACTTAACTAGAGATGAAGCTCTCTGTGCAATAGCTAGGGGGCACAGTAGGTATAGGGGCCCAGTGTGTCACTGCCTGAGAAGCAGTCTCATGAAAAAAAGTCACTGGAGGGATACATTATTAGACTAGCATCCTGAAAGCTCAGTGTGAAAAACCCCTTAGGCCAATTGCAGACAGAGCTATTGATCCACTGCTTCCTTCATGTGTTTTTTTTGCAGGCTAAGAGAAGTGCCCCAGTTCTATTCATCTGAACAGCTTCCGCTTGCATGCAGTCCTAGCCAAAATATGTAAAGCAGCCATTTTCAGGCCGACCTCCGCTCTTCTGTGAGGGACTGCATACAAGTGGATCTTATTCAAATCAGTGGAGATGGGGCAAGGACAGTGTTGGATTAATGAGATGTAAGGCCCCTAGGCTCCATTTTCCACAGGTACCCCTTCTAGGCTACCAGGCCCGGACTGGCAATATGTGGGTTCTGGCAAATGCCAGAGGGGCTGCAGTAAGGTCCCATAGACAGTCACTATTTAGTGGGCTGGTGGAAGACTATTTGGGCCTCTGTGTACTTGGAATGCCAAGGCCTATTTTGACTCCCAGTCCAGACCTGTAGGCTACTCCCACTCCCAAAACTTTAGAAATATATAACAATTAATCAGAGTCATGAGTGCACCTGGAAACACAATGGGCTCATGATCTAGGTTTTTTTCAATTATCATTTCTCTTTTCTTTTAAATTTATTTTTACCTGCGCTGCTGGGCCTGAGTCTGTCCAGGATGGGTGCAGGGTTCGAACTTGCTGGGAGAAGATTAGGCAGCCAGACAAGGCAAAGCGCATGCATGATGTTGTGCAGGGCCGCTCCGGCCATGAGGCAAGGTGAGAATCTTGCCTCAGGCGGCACGGAGCGGCCAGTTACCAGGGGCGGCAAAAAGCCGCCTCTGGTAACTTTAAGAGCCGAATTTCCATTTTTTAAAACGGAAATTCGGCTCTTCTAGCGCAGCGAGCGCAATAGCGCTCACTGCACTAGCGATGCGGGGCAGCATTGGGGCTGCTGCCTCAGGCGGCAGCAGCCCCTGAAACGTGCCTGATGTTGTGTCCGAGCTCTCCAAGACATGTCAAGTTTGCCATGTGACAGTGATGATGCACACATGCACCTGTCCTGACAGGACCCATGTCCAGCAGTGCAGATAAAAATACATTTTTTGAAGATAAGAAAAATAATAATTGAATAGCTATAGCCTGGGTAGCCTATTCATTAATCCATGCCTGGACATTGTGCAGACCCACTTCTCTCAGCCTTAAAAAAATATGCAGGCTGAGAGCAATGAAGCCAACGCTTCATCTGCCCTTGGCTTTAGACTTTTAGTTTATTATCACTCATTCAAATAATGATTGCCCATTTTACTTCAGAAGGAAGGAGGGCCAGAACTAAGCTAAAACAGATAAACTGTATTGTAGAGCTTATTGAATGATAAATCCACCATATATATGGGTGATCTATAAATAACAAATGCTCATAAAAACATGAAAAACAACTCTTAAAGGGGACAAAATTCCTTCATACAACTGTCCTTAATCCCCCTCTTTCCCTAAAGTAGATGCCCAAAAATGATAACTCTAGATTCACCTATGTGAATGCAATGGTACTATATCAATAATCTTGCTGTTCTTTTAAGGCAGCCATACATGCTGCAACTGCACACAGTATTTGACTGAATATCCACAAGCAGGATGCCTTACGAGGGGATATATAATGTATGTCAGCCTCTGAAAATATATATATACTCTAGATAGCTTGGCGACATATCAGAATTCCCCTTGACAAAGGCTATAGTGCCAAAACGTTGGGGTATTCTCATCATTGGCAAGTGTATCTGCTCCCTGTGGTTTGTTCCTTTTTTGCCAAGATCTTGGTGGTATGTATATATCTGCGTTAATACTGTTTTGTATAATATACCAGTTTATCTGATGTATATTTGTCTGCTATATACTATATAAAAGAACATTTTTAAATACCACCTTTGTCTGCTAAGTATTTTTTTCATTGAGTCTGCATCTCCTCTCTATTTGTGTATCAGCTTCTATGGCAGATATTATTTGACTTATGCTGTTGTGATAATTTATGGTGATCCCTAAGCTTAGCCTCCCAACTGAAGCCCAGACCACACTGAGCATGATCTTGGTCTTGCAAAGAAGTTACAAGATACATAAATCATTTGTTTAATTAGGCTTTTGGTGCAGTAAGTTCATGTTTATGTTTACTATACAAAATACAGCATTTCTAACATTATTCTATTTTAGACTTTAGTTCCCCTTTAATGGTAAGTGGCCAGTTATTGGCTTGCACCCTCAAGTATATAGAGTTGTGCTGGCTAATGCCTTGTAGTATTATATACGCTCTCAGGGGCGATCCTGGCCCATCCGCCGCCTGAGGCAGCAGCAGTTGCTGCTGCCCCCCCTCCCCCGGAAATTTGCTCTTAAAGTACCAGGAGCAGCATTTTTGCTGCCCCTGGTACCTAGTGGGGCAATGCTGCCTGAGGCGACAGCCTCAACTTGCCTCATTGGCGAAGCACCCCTGTACGCTCTTGTTAAACTTTTGTCAGTTTTGCCCCAAATTTAAACATAAGCTCTTGAAGTTACCTGACAAAGTAGGATGCACAGGTCCGGATTTACATTGTGGGCGCCCCTAGGCCCACTGCCATTTGTCGCCCCTGTCCCCTCTCCTTTATTTGTGCAAATTTTCATCATCTGGACTGGAGCAATGGAGATTGGCGCACAGGAAATTTTAAATTATTATATCTCCAGTGTTTTTGAACCTATGTGGGTGTGGTTGGGCAGCATGCCGCCCCCCTAAAATCCTGCCGCCCTAGGCTCGGGCCTAGGTGGCCTTTCCACAAATCCAGGCCTGAGGATGCATTAGGTGTTCGAAAAAGCCTAAGTATTTCATGTTGAAGAATCAATTGCAAACACACTGAGCAGTTATGTCCCATGTGGCCCCCTTCAAGTCGCTGACTATTGAGCTGAAAAGCAGAAAGTGGGAATCTGTTCTGTTATGTTGGACATCCAGTCACTCCAGCCTTTATACATTACAATTTTGGCTAACTATAACTAACTATATTAGAAACATTTTTTATTCTGTGCAATCTATTTATCCAGTTTATATTTTTACACTTAATTCTTATTTTTTTTTCAAAATATGTCTTTATTGAAATTTTTTATAACAACAAAATAAAATAAACAAACACAGGGGTTAACAGTTCTTTCAAAGATAAGGACTGTTTATCAGTGCTAAAAAATATTACACTATTATTTGTCTTTTTTGGTATAGCTTCTCGTTATGTGTTTTCAGTCACAGTAAAATAATATATACACAGAACAAAAACAAACTAATAATAATACATAATCTATATCTATAATTTATCTCTCTGTCTCTCATTAGTCTATAGGACAAGCACACAGAATCCCATTTCTTCTCTTGCACATCTTTTTCTCTATAATGGTGTATATTTAGCAAGTGTACTTACACCTCATTTAATGTGATTGGTTCGTCTTCACCCAGCTACACTGTAAACCACTTATATAACAATATTACTATTAAGTTTGTCAATAAAATAGGTTTCTTCCTAAATAAAGGTGCACCTTACAAGCAAACAATGTGTGTTATGGTAAAATGTATTTGTAATTTGCCTGTCTCACTCAGCTAATCATTGTTTTCCCTTTTCATCCACAAAGCAAATAGGAATCTCAGACCTCCAATGGGATTTAGCAGTCCAAAACCATGCTATGCTATCAGCAGTAACATGGTTAGCTAACTGCTGTGACTAAATGGATATTGTGAAACACTGCAGGCAATGGATGAAAAGTGATGCCCTCCCAGAACACAATGCTTCTGTGCAGAATTGGTCAAAACAACACAACTTCACAGACAGAGCAGCAGAAGGCACTGGCTCCTCTCTTTATCACCTGGAGCAATATGTGCAGAGAGGGGAGATAATGAAGTACTTGACTAATTCAGAGTGATCCAGCTGACTAAGCCAGGGGGCTTTGCAGAGCAGGCAAACCTACAGATCCCATTGCTAGCCATTCCCCCCTGGTACATGCAAAGCCAAAACAAAGAGCAGCGGAGATCAAAAACTGAGAATTGTCAATAAATTAAAATAAGCACAGGCAACCACCCTGTATTTATATATACACACTTATAAAATATTACTATAACACTCTTCTTCATGATTGCAGATTTACTCCAAGCCAATTTAAAGTTTTTAGCTATGTACTTGTACTGAAAGCATGTAAAATACACACACACACATACTTAAATATATTGCAATATATGGACAAACAATCCCAGTTTTGCTTAAGGGGAAGGGCACTCAGACCAATAAAGCCAGAAGTGCAAGATAAAATATATTGCAATAAATGAACAGAGGATCAGCACTCACTGTTGTTTGTGCATATATGTTCTTTTATTTCACACAAATAGGATGAGATAATTTGTGTGAAGTAAAAGAAAATATATTCACAAACAACAGTGATCCTCCGTTCACACACACACACACATATATACACATGTTTATATGTCACAAGTGGAGCACCTTATATAACCCACTTCTTTAGATTAATAGGCTTGTATTATTTGGCCTGTTGGCTCAGTTCTATTAGTCTGCCGCACCCACTCACCTGCTCGATTTGTCATTTCTCAGACAGAAACAGCAAACAATGAACTAGAGCAAATTAAGGACGGGGGCACAAGGTTTAGCTGAGATTATATATATAAAAAGATATATTCACCCCTGATGCCTAACCATGAATCATTACTTTCTTGCAACGTCTACCACAATTGAACATTATAAAGATCAGACACACGCTATGCATCATTCAGAGAAAAAATGATGAATAGTCCTGAGGAATGTGTAAAAGGGAAATAGTCAAAGGGAACTTCCAGCATATTTCCAATGCCAGCCACATCAATGATAACACTACAGCTCTCTGATGACATCATCCTAAAAAATGAGACTAGAGACTGTAAAAATAGACACACAATCCAGGATCTGTCATACTTGTTTAAGCTTTCAACAAATGATGCCTTTCATGAATTTCAAAATGATTGCACATTATTGCAATTTAGATACAAATTTAGTTTCTAGCTGTGGATTGCTCGACATGTCCACTGCATACTTTGCTTACTAAGACACAAAAATGTAGAATTTATTAACACTTAAAAACATGCCACATGTCTAAGAGAATTAGCTAGAATATTTTAATAGTAATATTAGAAAGAATATTTTAATAGTAATAATCAGCACATTTGACATGTACAGATAACATTCATCAGATAAAGCAAATTGTGTGCCTGATGACGACAACTAAAGGTGGCCATACACGGAGAGATCCGCTCGTTTGGCAATGTTGCCAAACGAGCGGATCTCTCCCCGATATGCCCACCTTGAGGTGCGCAATATCGGGCTGATCCGATCGTGGGCCCCATACACGGACCAATTAGCTGCTGACTCGGTCTGGCGGCAGCTTTTATCGGCCCGTGTATGGCCACCTTAAAAGGATACTGTCATGGGAAAAAAACTATTTTTCAAAATGAATCAGTTAATAGTGCTGTTCCAGCAGAATTCTGCACTGAAATCCATTTCTCAAAAGAGCAAACAGATTTTTTTATATTCAATTTTGAAATCCGACATGGGGCTAGACATATTGTCAATTTCTCAGCTGCCCCAAATCATGTGACTTGTGCTCTGATAAACTTCAATCACTCTTTACTGCTGTACTGCAAGTTGGAGTGATATCACTCCTCTCCCTTTCCCTCCCAGCAGCCAAACAAAAGAACAATGGGAAGTTAACCAGATAACAGCTCCCTAACACAAGATAACAGCTGCCTGGTAGATCTAAGAACAACACTCAACAGTAAAAACCCATGTCTCACTGAGACACATTCAGTTACATTGAGAAGGAAAAACAGCAGCCTGCCAGAAAGCATTTCTCTCCTTAAGTGCAGGCACAAGTCAAATGACCAGGGGCAGCTGGGAAATTGACAATATTTCTAGCCCCTTGTCAGATTTCAAAATTGAATATAAAAAAACCTGTTTGCTCTTTTGAGAAATGGATTTCAGTGCAAAATTCTGCTGGAGTAGCACTATTAACTGATGCGTTTTGAAAAAAACATGTTTTCCGATCACAGGATCCCTTAAAGTTTATCTTTTCAACAGCAGCTCACAGCATACTGAGCATGTGCAGAATCACTGCCTATCAAAAGGTAGTCCAATAAAATATAAGATGGAGTGGGTAATGTACAGAAAGGTTCAGCTAAAGGTCAAAGACCAGCTTCATACTTTTTTCAGAAATTACCACTATTGATATTGTTTCATATGCATATTTAAGAATTTTTTCTTTGTCCCATTGACTTGGTACAGGTATGGGATCACTTATCTGGAAACTCTTTATCCAGCAAGCTCTGAAATACAGGAAGGTCACAGAATCAATTTTAAGCAATTAATTTTTTTCGTAAATTACCTTCTACTTAATGGTAACTAAGACACAATTCTATTGTGTTTAATTTATGTTCTTTAGGAGACTTATGGATCTCCAAATCCCAGAAAGACCCCTTATCTGAAAACCCCAGGTTCCAAGCATTCGGGATAAGAGGTCCCATACCTGTATAAATTTCCAGACCAAACCAAAATACATAACTTAATACATGACACAGCTTTCATTGAATACTGAATCTTTCACAAACGATTCAATGAAATTCTGAACTAAATCCTAATTTGCATATTCAAGTTTGAGAAAAAAGACTTGGAACAATGGCTGTATCCACAATTTTAAAGCTATTCATTTTCTTTTTTAGTAGTTTCTGGGACCTTCACTTATTAACAAAAAAAAAAGTGTGAAAATTAGGCAAATAAAAGCGGACAAGTTTTTTATGGAAGTCAATGGGAATTATCTCAAAAAAATCTAGTTTTATTTTGCCTCACTGCAAATGAATGGAACAATGTGATTCTAATTAGTTTTTTTTTTACACAAAAAAAAGTGCGACCACGAATATTCAGTTGTTTTTTTTACTTAAATTGGTGGTTCACCTTCAGGTTAACTTTTAGTATGTTATATAGTAGCCTTTTCTTAGCAACTTTTGGTTGCTAATTGGTCTTTATATTTTATTTATTTATAGTTTTTGAATTATTTCCCTTTCTCTTTCGCTCTAATTCTTTCCAGCTTTCAAATGGGGTCCTTGACCCCAGCAGCAAAAAACCCCCAAAAAACTATTGCTCAGTGAGGCTACAATTTTATTGTAAGTCTTCCTTTGCATTACTTATCTTTCTACTGTAAGTCCTCCTCTATTTTTATTACTGTCTCTGTTTCGAATCAGTGCCTGGTTGCTAGGTTAAACTGGACCCTAGCAACCAGTTGCTACACTCTAGGCCTTTAATTTTATGAAGCCGATTACCAGAATCAACTTAATATGGAAAATGTATGTAAATGTGTGCAACGCATGTATGAACATTTTGGAGCATTTTAAAAGCTGTATAAAAAGTGGAGCTTTTGGAAGCGATGTGCAAAATAATATTCTGATACTGACTGATCAATATATATAGCTGATTTGTGTTGAAATAAGAGAAAATAATATTTCTTAATCCATGCCATCTAGTAGCAATCTTTTTACCATGGAAAAATCATTGGAAATGGGAATACATGCACATGAATGAACAACAATTAAATCCAGGCCAAGAACTTTCCAACTTGCCTGTGTGATTTTTCATAATTACTTCCAACTTCAAAATGGAAACACACCAGCCATTGTTTGTGTCTGGCAATACTGAAATATAAAGTGTTATCACTCTCTCTGTACACCTGCTGGGTGATAACACACATAGCTGAATTTTCCAGGGGTTAAGAGGAACAGTAACACCAAAAAATTAAAGTGCTTTAAAGGAATGATAATATAATGTAGTGTTGCCCTGCACTGGTACAACTTTTGTGTTTGCTTCAGAAACTCTATTATAGTTTATATAAACAAGCTGCTGTGGAGCCATGGGGGCAGCCATTCAAAGCTGAAAAAGAAGAAAGGGCACAGGATTCATTGCAGACAACAGAAATTCTCTGTAGTATACCATGGGATGCTTCAATTTTATCAGGAGCCGGTATGTTTTTGGAGATTGGGAGGAAACACACACACACTCCTTGCAGATAGTGTTCAGGCTGGAATCAAACTCAGGACCCCATCACTGCAAGGCAGAAATGCTAAACTCTGAGCCCCTGTGCTTTGTACCATGTGCATCAGGGATTAATGATGAGGATGTGTCAGTTTGTTTTTATTAAACAGGAAACTGAAAATAAATAAATTTTTCTTTGTGATTATGTAAATTGATTTAAATGTACCCCAGCTTTAGTAAACAAAATGTGTACTAAGTGTTGTCATCATGAGATATGTTCATATGGTTCCTCTTATCTCATGTGACATCTCTAATTTCATACTGCCCAAAACACACATACACATGAATAAAATATGAGCAATCACAGATATCGCTTTTTGTAGACACCTGAAAGTAACACATTACAAAATGAGCATTAAGTAAGAGTCCATTTAGCATGGTCTCGTGGAAAAAGAAACTTTCTAAATATAATCAAAAAATTGTACCATTTTTAAAATAATCAAATCCATTTTCAGTTTGGTCAGATACACTTTTGAATTCTTCCTTTGCTTTGACAACGTATTAAAGCTAACTGTTTTGCAATAGAACTGACTTCGGCACAAAGCTGCATGTAGAGAGACAGATTGCTTAGAGAGGGATACCAAATGGTAATTTGATTGTTTAAGAAATAGTACAGAAATTTTCACTGATTATATCTAGGAAGTTTTTCTTCTTTTCATGAGACGAAGCTTAAATGACATTTTTATTTTCACCATAATTTCACTTTAAGCTAAAATTCAATTCTAACAAAAAAAAAATTTCTTTTAGATCAGAAAATTTAGGGGCAGATTTACATATGGTCGAATATCAAGGGTTAATTAACCCTCGATATTCGACTGCCGAATGTAAATCATTCGACTTTGAATATCGAAGTCGATGGATTTACCGCAAATAGTTCAATTTAAATCCATTGATCGAACGATTTTTCTTTGACCAAAAAAACATAGGAAAGCCTATGGGGACCTTGCACCTCGGTAGGTTTTAGGTGGCGAAGTAGGGGGTCAAAGTTTTTTTTAAAGAGACAATACTGCGACTATCGAATGGTCGAATATTCGAATGATTTTTAGTTCGAATCATTCGATTCAAAGTCGAAGTCGTAGTCGAAGGTCGAAGTAGCCAATTAGATGGTCTAAGTAGCCAAAAAAATCATTCGAAATTCGAAGTTTTTTTTATTCTATTCCTTCACTCGAGCTAAGTAGGGATGTAGCGAACTGCCGATTTGGTGTTCGCGAACGCCGGCAAAAAATGCGAACAGTTCGCGAACTTCGAACACCCGCTAAAATCGTTCGAATCGAACGATCGAAGGATTTTAATCGTTCGATCGAACGATTTTCATTCGAATCGAACGATCGAAGCATTCGATCGAATGCTTTTCATTCATTCGAATGCTTACAATCGTTCGAACGAATGGAAATCGTTCGATTTTTAGCGGTCGAAGGAATTCGAATGGTCGAATGGTCGAACGATTTGTATTCGAATCGAACTCAAAATGCGAACGTCGCGCGACTTTCGCGAACATTCGGTGGACGCGAACGGTCGAAGTTCGCGCGAACAAGTTCGCCGGCGAACAGTTCGCTACATCCCTAGAGCTAAGTAAATGGGCCCCTAAAACTCAGAATGCTTACAATATTAAATTACATTTCCTGATTTCCCTTACTAGTATCTTTGAAAATCTAAACAAAAGGCTTACAGTATTAGCACAGCTAGTGTGGCTTGCCTGAGGACTTGATAGAGTTACTAGCACATCAATCAGATAAAGCATGTATATGTTGCTTGTTTTTGTTCAAATGTTACACTTATGTTTAAATAACTCACAGGTCAGTTGCTTTCTATTTTCAGTGTGCAGCAAGGCAAGCTGCCTGTACAACGAATGACTAATTTCCATCTTTCTCTGCCATTCAGCCTCAAGGTGGTCACATTCTGGGCCTCCCATTGCACATGAAAAAACAAATTGAGAAAAGAAGAGGAAATGTATAATTCCTGCCTGTAAGGGAATAGTTGAGTTTATTTTTTTCCGTTTGCCCATTATCCAGTGAACATGATGTTCAGCCTAACACACCTTTTCATTTGGGAAAGTCATGGAACAGGCCCAGCAAAAAAGGCCTTGGGTCAGGCAGTCACTGTAACTATCAGCAGCAATAAAACCTTTTGGGATTTAGAAGATGGAAAGGCAGGTGGAAAAGCATTTAGCAAACAAGGTCAAGCTGCTGGGGCTTTTGTAGCAAGTTGGCCATTGCTGCTTGGCAAGTTGTATCTACTGATCAACACACCATGCCAATGGGCTGATGGGACAACCCTGCAGACACTTCTATTTTCATCTAACAGGCTAATAGACGGCAAAGAGAAATATTAGCAGGATTGATTCTTAAGTGTATACACAGCAGTTGTTGTAGACCTTTTTGCACTTTTTCTTAACCTCTGCCTTGCAGCTCTGGCTGCCTGCCTGCTCTAATTACCTCATTCCCCAGACACAAACCTTTCAAACTACCTTTAGTGTTCCGAATACACTAGCAAGCTGACCAAGGTTCAGAGCAATTAAGGAAGAGGTTATTTTAAATTAACAGCCACTTTTAGCAGCTGTCCAACAAGTTTTATTTCATAAAGGATGTACAATATAGTGCAGGATTACTAGTGACTGCAAAATGCTTTCAACAAGAGTATCATTACTGCTGTTTGAACCTGGTTGGCCAGTGTAAAATATCAGCTATGTAATGCTTCTAACACATATCATCTGTATGCTTTCCTAGAAATGTAATTTCTTTATAAAAAAGCTTCACTTCATAAGAACAGTTAGAATATGCAAAGGACAAATTGACTAGGAAATTCAAGGGATTCAGAAATATTGTTGGGAATAAAATAGCACTGTGTAACTCTTTGGTGGCTGTTTTTTCAAAAAACACACACATTTGGTTCATAAAATGTTGTTAGCTGTTTTCATTAGGGTGTGATGCTATTAGCCTAGGTAATATAAGAATAGAATGCAAAATAATAATATTGTTGCAAAATTAAAAGGGTAGTTCATCTATAAATTAATATATAGGGGTTATTTATCAAAATCCAAATTTATCTCATTATTTTCTGAAATATACTCTGACCAAATCTGCACAGGTTAATTCCCATTATTTATCAATACATTTTCTGAAAAGTTCAGGGAAAAAACCTCAAAGAAATCATGAAAATTGTACAAAAATTTGAATCATATGAATTTTTCCACCCAAAAAAATACGTTTTTTTTTTAATTTTTTGTCCGAAAACCACAAAATCTTCAGATTATTGCACAAACCCAGCGCAGATCAGGATATCTCCGGGACTTTTCTCATTTGTTTATATATAAACTCAGCAGATCTGAGATGCCAGATTTTCGGATTCAGACTTTTTCCATCCTCTGGGTATAATAAATCCCCCTACGCGGGATGTACAGATAATCTGAAACAATGTGAACCTATTTTTTTTAAGTTTAATTAGTTCATTTTTTTATATTTTGTTTTTTGTTCAACATCTTTCCAGGTTGGAATTTCAGCCATTATCTATATACCATAGAAAATAGGCAGGGGTTTTAATGAGAGACTAGAATATAAATAGAATAGAAGCTGACTGATACCTGAATGGAAAGATCAGTATTAAAAAATAATAAAATTGTAGCATCACAGAAGAATAGTTTTGGTTACTTGGATCAATGACCCCCACCTGAAAGAAAGAGGAAAGCAAACAATTTAATATATTAAAAAAAAAAAAAATTATCTTTTGAAAAGTTGTTTTCAAAAGAATAGGACATTTTATAACATATTAAAAGTTAATTTAAATGTTAACTATCTCTTTAAAGAATGCAGTATTTTTTTCTATTTTTTTGAGAGATGGGTTTATGTAATAAAAGTCTATTACCCACATATGTAATAAAAGGCACTAAGTTTACCTAGCTGCAATAACCTATAGCAACAAAGCATTACTGGTCACCTGTTTAAAAGCAAACATATTATTGGTTCATATGGGTTACTAAACCTGGACATATTTAGTACATATTAGGGTAAAAGACCTTGGTTGTACAGATTAAAGTTATATTGCTGTACTAATTATTACCCAGTCTGCCACTGAATTCATTTAAGGGTTCTTTCTAGTAAAAAATAAAGGAAAACTATACCTTTGAACATTGCAGGTCTCTATAAAACTACATCACATATAACAACCCATATGTAAAACACCGCTTCATCTAAATTAAGCATTTTCTGGAAAAAAATTATATATGTATGTATTTTTTCTAGTAGTATGTGTCATTGGATAATACTGTAATAACAGATGTCTCCATTTGTGATACAGTTGTCATGTTTTATTTTAATACTGACCAGTGGCTATGAGACGGCTTTTACATTATCAACAATGCCCCAATAATCTGACCAGAGCCACCCTTTCGTCTATCTGGTAAACAAAGATAAAAGCCCTATTAAATCTGAAGCTGTGAATGTGTCCACCAGCAAAGCACTGCTAATGAGTGTGAAAATCTCCCTATCATGTTAGCATTGCTGTTATTCATAGAATAATTTTATAATTAAAGCCTACTGTATATAAAAAAAAGTAAATGATATCACTGTGATTTGATTTTAAGAGTCAAATACATAGGAAAAAAAACTAAAAACAGCAAGCAGGAATTAAATTTGCCATATTAATTAACTCACATCTGTGTGATCTGAATTTTAAGAAGTATAGAATCATACTATATAGGAAATTAGTCATTATTTTTATAATTAGTCATTATGACATCACCCATAGACACTATTTTAATTAATCTAATTTTTAAAAATGATTTTCTTTTCCTCTGTAATAATATAACCGTACCTTGTACTTAAAGGAATTGTTCAGTATAAAAATAAAAACTACATCAGGTAAATAGAAAGGCTGTGCAAAAAAAAATAAAAAAATTTACATTTCTAATATAGTCAGTTAGCCAAAAATGTAATGTATAAAGGCTGGGGTGACTGGATGTCTAACATAATAGCCAGAACACTACTTCCTGCTTTTCAGCTCTCTTGGTTTCCACTGATTGGTTACCAGGCAGTAAGCAATCAGAGACTTGAGGGGCCCCACATGGGTCATAACCATTTGTTTTTGAATCTGAGCTGCATGCTAAAGATCAATTGCAAACTCATGTGGCCCCCTTAAAGTTGCTGACTAAAGGTGGCCACACACGGAGAGAGGTGGGCAATATTGGGCTGATCTGATCGTGGGCCCTAGGGCCCAACGATCGGATCCTAACGATGGGTAACGGTCGGTCAGATTGCGAGTCCTCATCAACGAACAGATGCGGCTGCGATCCGACGGAATTTTTAGTCCCGTCCGATCGACATCTGGCCAACTTTTGGCCAGATATCGATCGGGGAAGCCCGTCGGAGGGCCCCATACACGGGCCAATAAGATGCCGACTCGGTCTGTAGGCAGCTTTTATCGGCCCGTGTATGGGCACCTTAACTCACTAAACTTAAGTAGTGTTCTGGCTATTATGTTACACATTCAGTGACTCCAGCTTTTATACATTACATTTTTGGCTAACTAACTATATTAGAAACA
Source organism: Xenopus laevis (assembly GCF_017654675.1). NCBI lineage: Eukaryota > Metazoa > Chordata > Amphibia > Anura > Pipidae > Xenopus > Xenopus laevis. The sequence continues at coordinate 76,340,683 of NC_054382.1, read as the reverse complement.
TTTTTTATTTTGCACATACTATTTATGCAGTTTTTATTTTTACACTGAACTGTTCCTTTAATGGTAACAAAGATGCATTAATCCATATTTGTGGCTAAACTGTCCTATTGAGTTTATATAGTGTTTAATTATTTTTAGCAGACTAAGGGTAACACTCCACAAATACTTTTCATCTGGGTCAGATTTTATCTTATTCTCCATGCAACACAACAGTACAAGATTTTGTAGGATGCTACAAAATCTGATCCCCCCTTGACTAGAATGTAAAGTTGGATCATATAAAGTCGAATGGGGTATATTCTTCATGTGTTTACATCCAATATATTTCAATGAGAAATATATTTCTGTTTTTATCTTGTCGGATGAAGTCCCGTTGTATTTTGACCAATGTGGAACCATCTGATTTGTCGGATGCATTTTGTCGAACCCACACCATCCTACAAAGGCGCTCGTGAAGTTAAACCCTTAAGGTATGACATCCTATTTACGAAAGATCATATGAAAATCTCTTTCAATATGAAATATATGAAAGATATCTGAAAAACCCAGGTCCCAAGCATTCTGGATAATAGGACCAATACCTGTATATGCCTGCTTGTGCACAGATGAGTGAGTCATGGATGAGTCATGAAGGAGAAAAAGAAAAGAATGCGATGATACTGTACCTTCATATATGCAATGAGGTCAGGTCCAGAACTAGGGGTAGGCAGAAAGGCACATGCCTAGAATACAAAGATAAAAGGGCACCAGACACATATCTCTTGTACCTCCTCCCCTAGTTCAGGACCTTGTGTCCCCCAACTGCGATTGTCTGTATGCCAATGTGCAGGGAAGCGACATATATGGCCTGGTTGCCTAGACCCGGCCGGCTTGGCCCAGCACTGAATGAGGTGCTCTTACATTTATAGCAGTAATCTGTAATACATATGTATGGATCAATCAGTCAGGGTAGCATTCTCCACTTTCTCCACTGATGACTCAAGTGTGCCAAAACATTTGCTGAATAACCATGTAAGAAGATGACTATATAAGCACCCCATTGCAATATTTAAAAGTATAGTGACCTTTGTTTAGCACAAGTTCAATATATATGGTTTGTGCTCAACATTCTTTTTTGCACATTGTTTTAATCATAAAAAAATAAAAAACTTTTTTGTTACTTCTTGAACTATAGAGAGCAAACAGGGAAATGAAAGCTACTCCACGTTTGATCCTTGCGAGGTAGGAACTAGATTACCTGATCATTGATAATTCCCCCCTGCATAATGGTCTGCTGCTAATCGTATAGGCTATCTACCTCACAAGGACCAAACATGGAGTCGTTTTCTTTTTCCTGTTTGCCCACCTTAGCTCAAGAAATAACAAAAATGCTTTTATGATTAAAACAACAATGTGGAAATATATATGAAGATCTTTCTTTTATTCGTGGTTTTAGAGGTTTTATGGTGTTTTTAACGCGGATTTTGTGCGACGATACGAAGAAGTCATAGTTATTGTCGAAAAAGTTGTAGTTTTCCCAACTCTTCCGCAAATTTTCCCTTTGTGCTTTTTCAATTCGGATCTCTTAATAAATCTCATGACATTTGTGGTTTTAGAGAAAGTGAGTTTAGTCATGGTTTCAAAAACCTCCAAAAACAAGAAAATGAGACTGTTAATAAATAGGCCTCCACTTACTGTATGGTTTTACATATGTGAATATGATATATTTTAAATGAAAACTGCAGTATTCAGGGATATGGTTTCCCTTTAACTCTGCATTTCTTTCTCAATGACGGTCACAAAGTTACTGATAATGCTGGCTGTCTTGCTTAGGTTCCAGATCCAGATTTTGCACTACAGGTTTTACCAACAAATATTTTCCATTTATTACTTTTCTGTAGAATAAATCTGCAATACACAGAATTCTATAAATATCTGGCAAACTTTAGAAAACTCACTTTTCTATCATTCTATCACGCAACTTCTTTTTGAATTTCCATTCTGAAAGTGCCTGACAGGGGCGATCCTGGCTCCTCTGCCTCCTGAGGCAGCAGCAGTTGCGGCAGCCCTCCCTCCCCCGTGCGTTTACCTTTTTGTGCCTGAGGGGGTGCAAGGGGGTCCACAAGGGTGGCAGAGAGGGCCAGTACGCTAGCGCAGAGAGCCTGACTGCGTTCTCTGTGCTAGAAGAGCCGAATTTCCAGTTTGGAAAATGGAAATTCAACTCTTAAAGTACCAGGAGCAGCATTTTTGCCACCACTGGTACCTAGTGGGGCTCTGCTGCCTGAGGCGACAGCCTCAACTCGCCTCATTGGTGAAGTGCCCCTGGTGCGTGATTAAAGAGATACGGACACCAGAAATTAAACTCTTGTGCAAATACATTTATCATAATATTGGCTTTGAAAGCAACTTAAAGCTTTGCTATAAAGTATTTGCACAATACTGTAACATTACCTGTATTATCCCCCATGTTCCTGTATGAAGGAGGCTGCCATATTTGTGCAGCAGGAGTCCGTTAGCATTAGAAACTTTAACTGACAGGCTGAGATGGGACAGTCAGGTTGGCAAAACTGTCAGGTTTAGAAACTTCAACTAACAATTACTTACAAAAACAAAGCTCTCAGCAAAAAATGATCAACATGACTTATACGTAACTTTTAATCTACATTCATATTTTAAAAAGTAGTTTTTTAGTGTCAGTATCACTTTAAGTGTAAGTGACATCGGCTGATAGAAGTATTACCAGATTTGAACATTGTTACTCTGAATCTCACCATCAGCTATAATGTGAAAACTACACTCGCTTGTTCTTCGCTAGCCAGAAGCAAATGCCTAATGCTTAATTATAGTATTTTTCCTTACGTATTAATATTATCTCCCTGTTTGACTGAGATCACTGTTTAATTTTGGATATGTAAATGATAATGAAAGACAGTAGCTGAATTTAATATGGTTTGATACCCACAGGTAAAAAGGCATCCATTCCAGTGTCTAATTATGTTACACTTCCAGGATTGATCACGCTTCTGAAGTGATAACCCTGATAGTAACACTGCACCTGTGAGCCAAAGCTGACAATTAACACCTTCCGCTTCACTGACTTCCAAAGAATAGCAGAACTCAATGATATTTTCCCATCATATTTTTATCAGTGAAAGCATGACAGGAGAATTACAACACTGTGGGAAGAATGGACACAAACCTAATGTAAAAGCTAATGATTTGAAAAAGGATGAAAAAAATAAAACAGACATATTACATCTGAAAAGTATGAAAACAAATATCTATATGTTTTTACCAGCTTGTGTTATTTTACTTCAGATCATTGAACAAAACCCAACGCAAGATCAGGATATCTTCAAAATGTCAACGGGACATCTGCCATTGACCTTGACTGGTTTGAGTTGGAGCACTTTTTTATTCAGACTGGGTTTAATAAATCTTGAAAAAATAGATTTTTTTTTCTCGACAAAAAATTGTGTTTTTCCCCTTTAAAAGTATGACCAGAAAAAATTGGGCTTAACCCCCTAAGTTCTGAACTTCTGACTCCAGTGGTGCAGTTTTCAACTAGATTCGGCACAAAATAGTGATGTGCGGTTTCAGAAAAGCTCTTCCCACACCCGACCGCACATGCGCGCCACCGATCCGTGGCCACCTGCACCCAACTTCAAGCTTCCAGTTTTATAGACACGCACAACCCACACCGCAGATGATATCACAAATGGACGAGATAGTCAGGCGTGTGACCTATAAAACCGTAAGCCGGCAGTTTAAGGTCGCGGGTAGGGAGAGCAGGCAGAAGAGCTCAACCCGAATCCCTGCAACCTGCAAATGGGGCAGCGAGGTTGACCCAAACCTACAGGGTCCTGTGGGTATTGGGCCGGCCCGCACATCACTATTATTAACCCATGTCAGATTGGTGAGTTGCAGCTGTAATTGGCTTGTGTATAGTAGTCCCATGCTGCTATTATCATGCTGAAATGGTCCTGGAAACATGTTTTTTTAGTGATTGTTTGAGCTAACGATGAGCGAATCTGCCCCATTAAAAAATAGCAAAACTATGTGAAAGTAAGAAACAGCAAAAAATTTGTATAGTGGGTTTGTCTCGCAACAGCATTTTTCGCTACGGGAAACATTTGTTTTGTCACGTGTCGTTTTTGTAGCAAACTACATTAGAATCTATGAGGCTTTTTTTTCTTAGCACCTTCTTTCTACTTTGGCTCTACCAATAAAAATTGGGAGGGCAAAATCACATGCATTTTTCACTGCTACTCACCCCTATATTGTTACATGACCTCCAAGCCACTAGGCTCCAATGCTCCCTATACCTCCTGGGCCCCCCTGCAGCTGCAGGGTCTGCTTCCTCTGTAGTTGTCTGTCGACTGGTAATGGTCTCTACTACTACACTATGTAGATGTTTATGCAAAAAGTACCATCTATTGATTACATATTTCTACTAGCTTACTAACACAGCACAGCAAATAACAAATCTGACCACTAACAGGGATTGTATCCCACATTAAAATGAATAAACCATATACAGTATTTAAGTGTATGTCTTTATATAGACAGTAGGATGGCTCAAATGCCTTTGGTTGATGTGCAAAGAGAGGGGAAGGATAAAATGACATACCGTATGTGTTTGTTGCACATCAATTTTTTGTTGTTGTCCAAAGTGAAACGAGCCGTTGGGAATTTTTGATGCAGTTTTCACCAGCAGCAAAACACCGAAGTTTGCGGTAAATCTGTAGACAGAGAAATCTACAAACGAAATGGGGCAAATTTAAAAGTCAGACATAAATCCCTGGTTCTCTACCATGCAGTATTTCCCACAATTCCAGTGTTATTGCTGGAGCCACTAATTTACATTCACTGCATCTTTTATGAGATGCACCAATATAGATGCAAGTCATGTACAAGTGGTGGCAGATGTTTCTTTCTGCCTTTGTGTTCAAATGTTATGATCATGCAGCATCAGTAATTTAAGTAATTTTACAGTGGTCATTGTATTGGTTATTGTGCTCTTGAAAGGAGTGATGAGCAAAATCAGTGCATTTCACCAGGGCCGGATTTACATAGCGGGCGCCCCTAGGCTTGCTGCTATTCATTTGTGCATATGCACAATTTTCATCATCAGGTCAGGAGCACTGGGGATTGGCACATGGGAAATTTAAAAAACTATTGTATCTCATGATCAGCCCCAGAGCTTCCGAACCAATGTGGTTGGGCTTCATGCCACCCCCTAAAATCCGCCGCCCTAGACCTTGGTAGCCTTTCCACAAATCCGGGCCTGCATTTCACTTTGCCAAAAAATCCACAAAACTACAAGATTTCCCCAAAATGCATTGGAGTTAATGGGAAGGGGAAATTGCATTATGGTGATCGGTGAAGGCCTTTTAGCTCTGAAATAGCATATACAGTACATTGCCCCAACTATCCACTATGCTACAACTGCTAATAGAAAAAAAAGTAGCTCCCATGTTGCAAATTTCTTCAAAACATGGTGTCAAGAGAGTAAAAGCCCTGAATACAAGCCAATATTTTTGCAATATGTTTTTGTAATACTATCCCTCTCCTTATTTTTCTTCCTCAACTTTTAACACAGTTATGTTTTCTCTCCAAATTACTTTAGTATGCCCCTTCATGTTATGCACAGATGTCAGCAACAACAGCAGGATAGCTGTAACTGGTAGTGATGGGCGAATTTGCGGCGAATTTGCGGGATTTGCTGCCAGCGAATAAATTCGCGAAACGCCCGCGACGATTTGCGTCAAAAACGGGCACGGCGTCAAAAACGGGCGCTGGCGTCAAAAACGAGACGCTGTTTCACGAATTTTTCACCGTTTCGCGAATTTCACGCGAAATTTGCAAATTTTTTGGTGAAACGGCCCATCGCTAGTAACTGCCAATGACAACATCAAGGGGCAAATTTACTAACCTCTGTAAATTTGGACAGCGACGGCTTCTCTAACATCGCAACACTTCGCCAGGCATAGATTCACCAGGACAACGCCAATTCACTAAATCCGAAGTTGCATCCAGGGCGCCAAACTCTGGTGAAGTTGCGCAAATACAATACACTACACAAGCCCAGGAAACCTTAATAAATAAAATAGAGTTGTTATATTGCCCTACACATGAGCCCAGTGTATAGTTTATGTGCCATATGTTAGGAAATGTAGGGGGAAGGCGGTTACCCCACAAAAATGTTAAGCTCTTTTTCAGCCTATCACCATGAAAAAAGGAAAAGACGCCAGCATTTTTTGAGAAAGTCTTATCTACACTATTGTACTTTGCCTGGTCTGAGGTGACGAAGGCAGGTCTGGCGCAAGAGGTAAGTTCAGTAAAATCCGCATCTTCGTGAATTTGCATAGTTACATCCATTTGCAAGAGCGCAAATTCGCCTGGTGTTAGGGAGCGAAGTACCGCTAGAGTCTATCTCCTTCATTAGCGAAGTTACGCCAGCAACGGTTAGTAAATCGGAGAACTTCCAAATGACGTCACACTGGCGAATTTTTGCCGGCGTTAGTCACTTTGCTATTTAGTAAATTTGCCCCCAAATGTATTGTTCTTACTATGTTTTATTACTCATCTTTCTATTCAGACCCTCTCCTATTCATATGCCAGTCTCTTACTCAAAGCAGTGCATGGTTGCTAGGGTAATTTGGACCCTAGCAACTGCTGAAATTACAAACTGGAGAGCTGCTGAATAAAGGCTAAATAACTCAAAAAACAAAAATAATAAAAAATAAAAGCAAATTAAATTGTCTCAGAATATTACTCGCTACATCATACTGAAATGTAACTCAAAGGTGAACAACCCCTTTAAGAAGTTTTATTACATACACTGCAACACTATCTCAAACTATAAAATTTGCAATCGATATTCTACTGCCGTGTGAGGGGCAAGGTGTTTGAAAAAACAAAATTGTTTACTCTCGTTGTGAATGAATTGAGAATAGTGATGGGCGAATTTGGGGCGCTTCAATTCTATTCAAAAAAGGATTCCATTCTCAGCCTCAAAACTATAGGCCAGTTAGTCTGACGTCAGTGATAGGAAAGCTTCATAGCAAATCATAATACTATGAGTTTGTGCCAGCATGGTTTTATGCGTAATAGATCTTGCCAGACTCACTTAATTTCTTTTTATGAGAAGGTAAGTAGAGACCTCGATTCTGGGATGGCAGTGGATGTGATTTACTTAGACTTTGCTAAAGCATTTGATACAGTGCCACACAAAGTTTACTGGTTAAATTAAGGAATGTTGGCCTGGAACATAGTATTTGTACCTGGATAGAGAACTGGCTAAAAGATAGACTACAAAGAGTGGTGGCAAATGGAACATTTTCTAATTGGACCAGTGTTGTTAGTGGAGTACCGCAGGGCTCTGTACTAGGTCCCTTGTTTTTCAACTTGTTTATTGGGCATTGAAAGTACTGTTTCTATTTTTGCAGATGATACTAAATTGTGCAGAACTATAGGTTCCATGCAGGATGCTGCCACTTTGCAGAGTGATTTGTCTAAATTGGAAAACTGGGCAGTAAACTGGAAAATGAGGTTCAATGTTGATAAATGCAAGGTTATGCACTTTGGCAAAAATAATATAAATGCAAGTTATACACTAAATGGCAGTGTGTTGGGTGTTTCCTTAAATGAGAAGGATCTAAGGGTCTTTGTAGATAACACGTTGTCTAATTCTGGGCAGTGTCATTCTGTGGCTACTAAAGCAAATAAAGTTCTGTCTTGCATAAAAAAGGGCATTAACTCAAGAGATGAAAACATAATTATGCCTCTTTATAGGTCCCTGGTAAGGCCTCATCTGGAGTATTGATGGTATTTTTAGTAATACCATTTTTGACCTCGTGTAAGACAAAACTCAGTAAAGGAAAACCTTTAGTAATAGTCAGGCAATTTATTCTTACATAATACAACATAACAGTTTTGTCTGGGTAAGCTGTTGGAGTAACACACAGAATGTCAGCCAAGGACTTACCAAAGACCCACCTCTTGGTCCAAGCGTTATATAACTTTCAGAAGGCATTTACAGTAATTATGACAAGGGGTTCACGGAAATACCATACATGGTCCGGCGAGGAGACTTACTGGCATATATTTGTACATTCCTGTAAGATGTGCAGTTTTGCAACATAAGAGATTTCTGGTTCCAACTGTCCACAGCCTCGTAAACATCTGTTGGCTAAACATAGCCATTGTGGTACAGACAACTATTGAGCAACACTTCTGCAAAAGGGCATAAGAGACATGCTGACACTATGCTGACACTCTGGAATCTAAGTAACAGAGTGGGGATCATTTTTTTGTATGGCCTAGTATAAGTTATATGAGTGACCATTGTCCACAGTAGACCATTTAGCCCTTTTTAGTCCATCCTGCCTTGGGCCCTATAGCATTATGGCGTCATAGAGGGCGGGGGTGACAACAATCAACCCTCTGACACTAGCCATTCGTCCGTCTTAGGAATTAGACCGTTCCAGACATCAAATTTCACTGACAGTATGCAGTGCAGTTTTGGACTCCAGTCCTTAAGAGGGATATAAATGAGCTGGAGAGAGTGCAGAGACGTGCAACTAAATTGGTTAGAGGGATGGAAGACTTAAATTATAAGGGGAGACTGTCAAGGTTGGGTTGTTTTCTCTGGAAAAAAGGCGCTTGCGAGGGGACATGATTACACTTTACAAGTACATTAGAGGACATTATAGACAAATAGCAGGGGACCTTTTTACCCATAAAGAGGATCACCGTACCAGAGGCCACCCCTTTAGACTAGAAGAAAAGAAATTTCATTTGAAGCAACGTAGGGGTTTCTTCACAGTGAGGACAGTGAGGTTGTGGAATGCACTGCCGGGTGATGTTGTGATGGCTGATTCAGTTAATGCCTTTAACAATGGCTTGGATTGTTTTTTGGACAGACATAATATCAAAGGCTATTGTGATACTAAGCTCTATAGTTAGTATAGGTATGGGTATATAGAATTTAATTAAAAGTAGGGAGGGGTATGTGTATGGATGCTGGGTTTTCATTTGGAGGGGTTGAACTTGATGGACTTTGTCTTTTTTCAACCCAATTTAAATATGTAACTATATAACTATGAAAAATTTGCGAATTTCACGCGAAATTTGCGAAACGGTGAAAAAAAGGAGGTATCGCAAATTTATTTGCCGGTTGGCGAATCGTGGGAATTCGCCGCAAATTTTTGCCTGGCGAATAAATTCACCCATAACTAATTGAGAACGAATTTTGCATTTATGAACACTATTACATTCCCCATAGGTAATTTAAGTACCTTTTTTATATTTACCCATCAGTAAATTACTGTATATGGAACAAACTGTATTATTTAAATGGACTGATCACCATTTTTCTTGACTAAAAGGGAGACAGAAAGGATAACCTTGTATTATTTCCATTGCTATTAGTTTTCAAAGCTTTAATGACTCAAAGTTATTGGTCTACATCAGGGGTAGGCAACCCGCGGCTCCGGAGCCTCATGCGGCTCTTCATCCTGCTTGATGCGGCTCGGTCTTGCGGCTTTGCCTGTCACTCCTGGGACGTCTATACAGCCCTCCAGCAGGTGCAAGGGCTGTATATACGTCCCAGGAGTGACAGGCAAGACCGAGCCGCAGCAAGATGGTTCATCATGGTCCTAACCGCGACCACACACTCAAGACAAGATAGGAAAGATCAGCATGGAGCTTCAGAAACAGAAGTCATATTAGACACTAGCATGTAATAGTGCTATTCAGTGTTTAATGTATTTCAAAGTAGGCCTACACATACACACTGCACTTCTGTTTGTTGTATTCTGTTGTTGTAACAGTTAAAATTAAAAAAAAAGTTAACATTTTTAAAAGTTTATAAGCTGTGTTATGTTTTGCGGCTCCAGACTATTTTTTTTAGTGGAAGAGGGGGCAAAATGGCTCTTTTGATAGTAAAGGTTGCTGACCCCTGGTCTACATACATTCTGGAATTACATTCCTGCATGCTTTGGTTCAGTGTTTTAAGCCTTGTCTATCGTAATGAACCAACTATTCCCGGTCTGATCATCCGTGTCATATCTAATTATAGAAAGAAAAAAAAATGAATAATTTGAATGAGGCATGTTTTTTTTCAGTTTGTACCAGTGTATTTCATTTCAACTGAAACGGGATTAATGTATGAGTATAATAAATGAATGCAAGTTATATTCAGAATGTAAAGCTAATGTTTATGAACTGTGATAAGTTACGCTAAAGATACTCCTGTCAGGGATTTAAAAACATATTCTGGTGAATCGCATACTATACTGAAATACTGGATTCACTTTATACAATGTTAAAATCATTGCACATCACTTTATTGCTTTTTTTTATCACAGGTGACTGATATATATATAATACACAAAAGCCATGAATATCCTGTAAATTATATCCTTATAAACGGTGAGTAGTGATGTCATCAGTTATAAACGGTGAGTTCTGATGTCATTTCTGTCACATGACTCACTAAAATTTGTGTATTATAATAAATAAAGTACCCCCAGTTGTAAAATATGAGGATATTAGAAGTTACCTCGGAGTTCCATGACCTGTATAAAAACACTCGGCCTTCGGCCTCGTGTTTTTATATGGTCATGAAACTCCTCGGTAACTTATAATATCCTTATATTTTACAAGAGGGGGTACTTTATTCACTATATATATATACATATTATATTTATATATTCATATATCAGATTGGCAGATTTAAATTCGCTAATTTTTTCCTCTCATTGATAATGGCTAGTTTTAAACACATCTGTCCCGTTTTGTGTAAAAATTCAATAAAAACACATTGAAGGGTATGGGACCTGTTATATAGAATGCTCGGGTGCTGGGGTTTTCTGGATAATGGATATTTCCGTAATTTGGTTTGCCATACCTTAAGTCTACTAGAAAATGTAAACATTAAATAAACCCAATAGACTGTTTTTTACTTAAGAAGGATTAATTATATCTTAGTTTGGCTCAAGTACAAGGTATTGTCTTATTAATACAAAGAAAAAGGAAATAATTTTTAAAAATTTGGATTATTTGAATATAATGGATAATGGGTTTCCGGATAACAGATCCCATACCTGTACTTCCAAATTAATGGGCTTTTTAGGGGGAGTGTTTTTTATGGACTTTTTCGTTGCATTTCAGTTACGTGCTTTTTTTTTCTCATGCCTGGCGAAAAATTTCGCTCATCACTAGTTACAACAAAATAACAGTTGACTCTGATTCACTAACAATTGTCAATATTATGGCAAATTTAGATTTTTACTGATTTGGTAAACCGCTATAAATACCGTATATACTCGAGTATAAGCCGACCCGAGTATAAGCCGAGGTACCTAATTTTACCTACGAAAACTGGGAAAACTTATTGACTCTAGTATAAGTCTAGACACAACTACAGCACTGTCTCCCAGCAGCGCACATTCTGCCAAAGCGACCCCCCCATCGATCAACCGGACTTCTTTACAAAGTTGATGGTGACAGAGAATTGCCAAACGGATTACTGTGTGCATTGTCCCACTACCATGTGCAGAGGGTGCTGTTTGATATTGCCATCACTGTTAATCTTTCGTATAACCAACAGAGGGCGCTGTGTGATATTGCAGTCACTGTTATTCTTTAATATAACAAACAGAGGGCGCTGTGTGATATTGCAGTCACTGTTAATCTTTCATATAACCAACAGAGGGCGTTGTGTGATATTGCAGTCACTGTTATTCTTTAATATAACAAACAGAGGGCACTGTGTGATATTGCAGTCACTGTTATTCTTTCATATAACCAACAGAGGGTGCTGTGTGATATTGCAGTCACTGTTATTCTTTCATATAACCAACAGAGGGCGCACTGTTATTCTTTCATATAACCAACAGAGGGTGCTATGTGATATTGCAGTCACTATTAATCTTTAATATAACCAACAGAGGGCGCACTGTTATTCTTTCATATAACCAACAGATGGCGCTGTGTGATTTTGCAGTCACTGTTATTCTTTCATATAACCAACAGAGGGCACACTGTTATTCTTTCATATAACCAACAGAGGGTGCTGTGTGATATTGCAGTCACTGTTAATCTTTCATATAACCAACAGAGGGCGCACTGTTATTCTTTCATATAACCAACAGATGGCGCTGTGTGATACTGCAGTCACTGTTATTATTTCATATAACCAACAGAGGGCGCACTGTTATTCTTTCATATAACCAACAGATGGCGCTGTGTGATACTGCAGTCACTGTTATTCTTTCATATAACCAACAGAGGGCGCACTGTTATTCTTTCATATAACCAACAGAGGGCATTGTGGGATATTGCAGTCTCTCCCCAAGTGAACTGTTGGTATAGGAATGATTAAAAGTGACTGCAATCTCAGCTCCTGCCCGCTGACCCGAGTATAAGCCGAGGTAGACTTTTTCAGCACATTTTGGATGCTGAAAAACTCAGCATATAGGGCATGTCTAGAAGCATGTCATTAAAACTGAAACAATGCCAGATGATTTGGGGGAATTTGCTGAATTAACATGTGTGTTGCTGTACAGCACTGTGATGAAACTCCATAGACACCCCATAGAAAAGAATTGAATTGACTACTCGGAGTAATCAAATCAAATCTGACTTAAACTGTCATGCTTGAATAAAGCCAAAAAGGCTTTGCTAAATGTGCCACTTAGTTAAAAAAACTTTCACGACAGTCAGAAAATTGTTAATAACTGTGATAAAATGAAACTGACTAGAAATCCAAAGAGATTCATTGGTACTAATAAACCTGCCCACAGGTATCCAGACTATAGATGCTTTGTACAACAGATAATTTTAACAAATAGTTTCATGCCAGTCGTATTGGAAGTGTAAGGTCTCCTGGTTCTTGAAAACAGTTTTCAAGGTGCTCATATAATTTTAGGCAACATAAAAGTCTTCATATTTCGCAGTTAGACTTTGTTCTCTTTAGCTGTATTTCATTAAATCTTCATTGGTATGTTTAACTAATCTCTTGATGTGAAGTCTGACCTAATAACTCTGTATACTTTCCACCAGAACTCACTTCTGCTCTCAAGCTTTACAGAAATAATGCCTTTTCTACCAATAACTAGACTAGACCAACACATTTTGCTATGCGTTACACCTGGGTGCAATCAAAACAAGAGCTGGAAGGAGCGATAATTTATTACCCTGCTGCAATATGTTTCAAACAATAATATGCTGCAATAAATCACCATTAACTGAACAAATTTCACCATTAACTGAACAAATTTTTTGGTAGGTGCTGTAAAATTTTAGCAAGAATGATCAAAATGCCTTCAAAGTTAATGGAAGGTGATAACCAGAGCAATGCTTTAGAAACATTGTGAAATTGTTCTGCACATGCAATCACTTATGGTATGTAAGGAAAACAAGAAACAAGTTATATATGCAAATGTAAATATATGAGAAAGGTGTGGGACATTATATATAATAATATGTTTACTAGAGGGGAATATGCCACAATGGCATACCTTTATGCTATTTCTCTGTACAGAGTATTAAAAAACCTTAGGCATTGACTCCTGGCTTCTTTTAAAGGGCAAGTCAACCCAAAATCAAAATCAAAATTTGCCTAATAAAAGAAATCATAATTCTAAGCAACTTTCCAACATACATTTATTACAAAGTTTCAGTGCTTTTAAAGTTATTTGTAAAAACATTTGCTATTGAAAAAAAGCATTTGTTAACTCCTGGTTGTTACTTTTTAAACAATGTTGCAAAAGTCTTAGGGGCTAATTCACTAAAGTGCGAAGCGGCTAGCGGTAGCGCAAATTCGCCAGCGTGACGTCGTTTCATTACTTCGCCGATTTACTAATGGGTGCTTGCGTAAATTCGCAATCGAAGTGGACCTTCTCTATCGCTACTTCGCACCCTTACGCCAGACGAAGTTGCGCTATGGCGAAGGGACGTAACTATGCTAATTCACTAACTTGCACATTTAACTGAACATTACCTCTTGCGCCAGACTTGCCTTCGCCACCTCAGACCAGGCAAAGTGCAATAGAGTAGATAGGGATTGCTTCAAAAACAGTTGACATTTTTTCTAAGTCCCAAAAAATGCTGGCGTCTTTTTGGGGGTACCCTCCTTCCCCCTTACATTTCTTAACATATGGCACCTAAACTATACAGTGGGCACAAGTATAGGGCAAAATAACAACTTTATTTTATAAAGCTTTCCCAGGCTTGTGTAGTGTAATGTACTTGCTGCTACATATACGTCCATTGTACCGTAACTTGGCGCCGTATGCAAATTAGGCATCGCTAGCGCTACTTCGCTTTGCTTGACGAATTAACGCTAGCGCAAATTCGCTACCTTTCGCACCCTGGCAAAACTTCGCCTGGCGAAGTGCGGTGAAGGCATTGCTAGCATATTTTCGGCGCTTAGTGAATTTGCCCCTTAGTTCCCCAGCAAAGACAGGTCTGTTAATCAGCTTCCATGTCTTACATTGTTTCAACAGTTTGTGCCAACAGGGCAGGGGATAGAAAGGGACATAAACTGCTTTCAATAGCAAAAACATTTTTTATATCATATTTCATATCTTTGCAATAACTTAGTATTCCTGTTAACCTACCCGTTCTCCAGCCTAAGGCTAAGCCACCATCACTTGTTTTCCTACCTGTTGTGCCTCCTTGCCCCTAGGCCTAGCCCCGGGCCAACTCACCTTGGCACTACCACCCCTTTTGGCTTCCCAGTAGGGGAGCCCCACTACGCCAAGCTGCGACTGTATCCCCCCACCTTCCTAGTCGGGCAGGCGGGAGGAAAAACCTGTTGCTCCTTGGATCCTAAAAAGGTAAGACTGGCTCTTCCCACCATCCTAACCCCTTATTTAAAGATTAAGGACCTCCCCTTCAGCCTTTCATTCCTTTTTTCCTACAATTCCCAGGATGCCTAGCACTCAAGACACCCCCTTATTGTCCTACTCGTCCCTCAGTCATGCCCCTCTCTGCTTCACCTGTCCCAGGGGCGCTCTGTGGGCTTCTTTCCCTTTAATTGCATTATAATGCAATAGATGATATTAATATAGTAATAGTACTTATAGTAATTAGAAGGAGCAAGCCAGCGATACAGTAGAAGAATACTTATTATACACTGTAAAACACTGCATAGAATACCACTTTAAACTACATTAAAACACTGCTAATTAAATCTGTTGTGAAGTTGCAAGTGAACAGATCAATATAAAGCTTTGCGCTCAATTTTATATGCACCAAACTTTATACCGTACACATTTTGATGCAAAGTTTAAGGGAGTGCTCATACCAAATAGTGTTTTTTTGTGTGTTGCATAATGAAAGAAAATGGAAGTCAAAGTCACAAAAGATTAATTTCAGTTTTTTGCATATACAGAATGGGGGAATGTAATATAAAACACCTTTGCGAATATTACTGACCATGCTTGCGCCATTTTTGACTGATTAACGCCTGTGTGTAAGAGCCCTACGTGTTGTTTTAGTGGTTTTTACACTTCATAAATATTGAATTTTTCTTGGTTCAGAGAAATGAGTCCCATGCATGATTTTTAGCAATAAGAATTATGAATTGGTGAAAAAAAACATAAATGTTAAGAAATCAGCCCCTTAATGCTTATCGTGAACAATTTTTTTACGATATTTCTACAATGCCAATATTGACTTAACCACACTTTTGTGAATTCTTCCCTGCTAAGTATCCTTTTAAAGAATTTTATTAGGCATTAAAAATATGTACTCTGCCAATGTACATTTGTGATAATATCTTTTCATGCAATTATGATTTCGTTTGGTACATCACAGAAGACGTATTCTACAAGAAGAAACACACAAATTTGAGGCATAGTACAATTGGCTACTAATGACTATTTGATGTATATGTGTTAGTCAGAGAACTCAATGGAAGAGTTGTAAGTGCTAATTAATACATTTTAATTTGCATGACACCTGTTTCTCCTTATGAATGGAATGGGCCTATCAACAGTACCTGTCAGTAATTTCTAATTAAAACACATTGCTCTCCTATAGCATTTAAGGCAACAGGAAAGGATCTCTAACAGCTATGGTATTATTCTGATTTATTGTGAGACAAGATTAGCATAAATCGAAATAAAGCTGGTTTAAAGTCTATTAGCACTTGTCTGTATAGATTAAAGAAATTTTTCTTTTTTGAATCACAGTTTTGTTGCAAATGTACATCTTGCATCATTTTACATAATTTAGTTCTTATAATTTGCAGGTAGTTTTGGTGCAACCAATTATTTTAGTACTGATGAAGTACGAGATTGAAGGGCCCAGGGTAATTCAGTAAAGCTGTGGTCCTAATCTAAAAGAAATACATGTAATACTTATACTCCATTCCAAATATGTTATTGCTTTATGTCATTAAAGAGATACTGTCATGGGGAAATGTTTTTTTCCCAAAATGTATAATTAATAGGGCTGCTCCAACAGACTTCTGCACTGAAATCCATTTTTTAAAAAAGAAAACATTTTTTTTGAAATTATAGAAATCTGACATGGGGCTAGACATATTGTCAATTTCCCAGATGTCCCCAGTCACTCTTTACTGCTGTACTGAAAGTTGCAGTGATATCACCCTCCTTCCCCCCCCCAGCAACACATCAGCAGAACAATAGAATAGAACATAGAATAGAACCAGATAATAGCTTCCTGGTAAATATAAGAACAGCACAGTAGTAAAAACCCATGTCCCACTACGACTCCTTCAGTTATATTCAGAAGTAGAAATAATAGCCTACCTGAAAGCAGTTCCATCCGGAAATGCCGGCTCTTTCTGAAAGCACATGACCAGGCAAAATGACCTGAGATGGATGCCTACAGACAAATCATACACTTGTTGGCTTAGGAATGAACATTTACAGGATAGAATGAATTATTTGCAAACAGTGTAATTTAGAAATAAAAATGACACCATAAAATACCATGACTGAATCCCTTTAATTCATCAGTATTATCAAAGCTGTGCCAATCTTGGGGAGCAGGCAAGTGACAAGTTTTTCCACCCCCAGCCATTCCTATTTTAAAATTGAGTGGCTGGAGCTAGAGGCTTTTCTTTCCTTCCATCTCACACAGGACCTTGAATAAGGGTAGTCAGGTAAAAAGAGGTACATGCCCAATGCACTAGCACATGCTTCTTTGTCTACCCATAGTTCTGGCCCTGACCATTATTACAGAGGTACAGTATACTATACAACAAGGGAAGCGTGTTGCTGAGTTGTGAGGTGCAAAACCATAATATGGTATTTTTGTAGCAGTATTGGGAGCCATGTATTATAGCCCAGGGGCTAAATGCAATGCAATTAATGGAAGGGAAGCACAGAATAGTTTGCTTTTGGAATGGCCAGGGTGGGATTTCTGTTTGGGTTGCCCTCACAAACATGCCCCCCCTCAAACGTTACGCACACAAGTTCTGGTACCTTCATGTACAAATCTGGCATAACTGTAAGCAGCCACTTGAAAATGCTATGGGAAAAAAGAACATTCATCCATATTGGCTTTTTATATGTTTTTTTCCTAGAGCAACTTCTGCCAGAACTTACTTGCAGCTTGAATTTTCCCCATTGACTTGACAAGGGGATTCAATTGACCCTTCACTTTCAGCCATCCCACGGAACCCCATTCTTACATTCCTTAATGAAACACTGCAAATGGGGTAAAATGGTCACAGCATTTATTCACATTTTATCAAATAAAAAACCTTGCCAGCCTCACCCAAAGGCAATATTCAAATCCAGAAGAGATTGCAACTATGCTCTGCCATTCCTCACTCACTGAAGACTTGAAGGAAGCACTATGTCATCATATTCATCACTAAATCACTGGCCCAAAATCTGCTACCAGCAGGAGCAGCATCTCACATCATGAGAGAAGTTCAGCAGCCCTGCTGAAAGTCTTGAATCTGCAGTGTCTCAATGATAGGAAATCCAAGCAGGCTGTCAAGTAGCACAAGCAGTAGTGCGTCTGTATCAATCAACCTACTGTACAGTCACAGGAGTGAACCTCCTTTTTCCCCCAAAATACATTATCATTTATCCACTGTTTTGATCCAGAGGAAGGCAAAAAAAACCCAGCCTGAAGCCCATGCTAATTATTCCTCAAGAGGGAAAAAATCCTTCCTGACCCCAATGGCGATCAGAAGCATTCCCTGGATCAAGCATTTGGCATTAATTTAACATGATACCATTCATTTAACATGATACCATGCAGACTCTCATGTTTATACTGCATAATCATATTAAAACCACAATATAACAGTGCATACAAGAAAACATTCCCATTGATAGATAATAGCTTAACATTTAACAAAATTTGCAAAAGAGGGGGGTTGGATGTTTCCACCTGCTCAAAGATAAGGAAGTGAACTGCTGCTTCCCTTGACATCACATCCCCCTATTTCTCCACCCCCAGCCCAGCTTTCCACCACCTTGACTCATTTCAGGCTTCTGGTCATTTGGATCCCTTGTCATGCAGCCCCTGTGTTTATAGCTCCAGGGCTTTCCTTTTTTGGATTATGTGAGGTCTGAAGTGGAGTAGAATAACAACATTAAATCCAGCATTCAGATGGCATTAAAACCCCGATAAGTTCATTTAACACAGGTTTTTACACAGTTTTTTCAGTACTATTTGTTTTACAGAGTATAATAATTAGAACCGTGGGTGGGTCTTTTTGTGTTTCCTAAGTCTGGTTACAACCAATATTTGGATAGAATCTGTTTTTTATAGGTGCACTAACTATCTAGTGGGAGAATGATTGTTTATTTTGTTATTGTTAGATTGTGTTTTTGTTAATTAATATCTGTCTCTATTTTATAGCATGTTTAAAAGAATCCCTGGTTCCATTTGTATTACATGATGTCTGCCTGTTTCAGCCTCCCATGGCTCAAAATAGAAAGGTCTCATCCTAAGCATACAGAGGAAATGAAGCCCATGTTCTTTCTATATTGGGGCATTAAAGGAGAATTCAACCCTTTAAGAAACAAAATCCATACCCTCCCACCCCACATAGGCCCCACGTAGACCCCCCCTCCCTCCTCCTCCAGCCTAACTTACTCCTAGGCGCAGATTCTGGCATCGGAGTTCCACGCAGCCATCTTCCGGGTTTTCGTGTCTTCTTCTGGCACTTCTGCAATTTTCGTGCGTTTCAGCACCTGCGCAGTTGTCGCAAACTGGCAAATTGCTCCAAATGCGCATGCACCAAATTGCCAATCTCCCATCCAGCTTGCAGAAGACCTGGAAGATGGCTGCATGGAACTCCAATGCTACAAACTGCACTGAGGGGTAAGTATTAAGTATGTGGCATTTCCCTGGTGGGGCAGTTAGGCTGGAGGGAGGAGGGAAGGGGTCTCCATGGGGTGGGGGGTACGGGTTTTTTTCTTTAAGGGTTGAATTCTACTTTAAGGAGTAACCATCAAATTCCATTGTCCACTGTCTGTTACGTGACAGCATGAATTTATTGGTAGAAAGAAACACCAACAAAGTGTAGACATAGTTTCTAGTTCCTCTGCAAAATCCCCTCACTTGGCTGGATTTTCATAAATTAAAGCAATGACTTTGTACATTCTTTAAGAGTTCTAGGGGCAGATTTACTAAGGGTCGAAGTGAATTTTCGAAGTTTTGAATTTTTCAAACTTTTGAATTTCGAACAATTTTTTGGGTACTTTGACCATTGAATAGGCCTAAATTCGACTTTGACTTAGTTTCGAAGTAAAAAATTTTGACTTTGAAAATCGAAGTACTGTCTCTTTAAAAAAGTTTGTCTTCGACAGTTCACCATCTTAAACCTGCCGAATTACTATGTTAGCCTATGGGGACCTCCTAGAACCCATAGCCAACATTTGGCTAAGTCTTTAGAAGTCGAAGGAAAATCGTTCGATCGATCAATGAAATCGTTTGAATCATTTGAACACATGCTGTGTTAAAGTCATGTGTAGAGTGCATCTGTTTATAGAAGAATTGGAGAAAGTTGGAGAAAAAAAGCAAACCAAGAGAAAAGAACCCAAATTGATCTCAATAGGTCAGACTCTGTCATAGATATTGGGAGCCATTTATGACACAGAAGGCAGGGTGCATGGGGGCAATTTTTCCCATATTATACCGTGTCGTTAATCACAAAATAAATAACTGCAAATAAAATCAAATTTGGAGCACAAAGACCCATTACTGTGCCAATAAATACAGTATTGTTTGGCAGTGCTGTAGGTAAATAGACTTTTTATTTGACACCAAGTGCAGAGCATAGCTGGACCACAGAAAGTCTTCTAAAAACATAACAAGTTAACAAAACAATGACACATATCGAAGTGCTATGTTAGCCTATAGGGACCTTCTAATGCATTTTTCTAAGTCTTCACACATCTAAGTAAAATCGTTCGATCGTACGCTAAAATCGTACGATTTTACTTCGATCGTTTGATTGGCAAATTCGTTGAAAAATCCTTTGACTTCGATATTCGAAGTCGAAGTATATTAATTCGATGGTCGAATGTCAGTATTTTTTACTTCGGAATTCGACCCTTGATAAATCTGCCCCTTAGGGGCACATTTACTTAGCTCGAGTGAAGGATTAGAAGGAAAAAAACGTTGAATTTCAAAGTTTTTTAAGCTACTTCGACCATCGAATTGGCTACTTCAACCTTCGACTACGACTTTGAATCGAACGATTCGAACTAAAAATCATTCGACTATTCGACCATTCGATAGTCGAAGTACTGTCTCTGTAAAAAAAACTTCGACCACCTACTTCGCCACCTAAAACCTACCAAGCACCAATGTTAGCCTACGGGGAAGGTCCCCATAAGCTTTCCTAGCTTTTTTTGATAGAAGGAAAATCGTTCGATCGATGGATTAAAATCCTTCGAATAGTTCGATTCGAAGGATTTAATCGTTCCATCGAACGATTTTTCCTTCAATCGTTCGATCGAACGAATTGCGGTAAATCCTTCGACTTCGATATTCGAAGTCGAAGGATTAAACTTCGATGGTCGAATATCGAGGGTTAATTAACCCTCAATATTCGACCCATAGTAAATGTGCCCCTTAGTGTTTCATACTGGTTATTATATTTAGATTCATCTTCACTCTAGTTAGTTACCCATTTAGCCATTTGAGCAGAAACAGACACATTTACTGGCCTTAGCATTAGAACATATTGTGAGCATAGATATTGAATGATCACAAACAAACATACACATTTATTCTGCAATACTACTCTTTTTCTACAAGCTCAGCAAAATACCCCATTTGAAACCATGTGTTATTTTTGTTGCTGCAAAAGCACCAAAAGAGACAAAACCCTATGAAAAAGTTCAAAAAAATTGGTCTGATGAAATTGTTTTACATGCCCAAGGTCTTTGTAGATTTTGATTGATTGCATGCTGCATTTTCTGTAGTAGTGGTTAAGGGCTTTGCTTGATGAAATTGCAAGTTGCTTGAACAAACATAGGCCTTTTGCTGTCATTGAATGTGACCACTGAGCATTTTAGGAGCTTATAACAGAAAAATATATTTTCCAAAACAAAACATCTTGGGAAATAGCAAATCAGTAGCCATTGCAGCCTGCACATTAAAGCTAGCTGTTTTCACCTTGCTAAAAAGGTTTGTATAAAAATACTGCACATATTGAAATTCAAGTTAATCTGGTTTGTCCCTTAACCCTTGGCAGTGCCTCAAATAATGTATTTCTAGTATTTAGTCGGTCACTTCATTGTTCTATATGCATACATATATACACTGCTCCGTGATTATAGTGGTTATGCTTGATCTGATATCTAAAATCCCCTTTTTCAATAGCTATTGACTAACAGCAAAAGCTAATTCATTACTATACCAGTTGCTTTTCTGCATTACTAGGTAACTCTAGGCTGAAAAAGGTAACAGAAAACCCTAAAAGTTGTAGACATATTAGTCATTGTACATGGCTACTGCAGAGTATTTATTACAGACAAAGAGAGGCTTATACAACACCCTTTTGTCAAACAAAAACACTGCATAGCAGAGTGAACGCTATTCTGTGTAATCAATAGACACTCACTTATACACACTCACATGTATACCCAGTTATTTTAATTTATTAGTTTGTTCAGTTATCTTTTAAATAAATTTAGAGACGTAATAAAAGTCATAAAAGGAAAGAAATTGCATAAATATAACCAAAATGTCCCATTTTGCAATGTTATATTTTTATTTACATAGTTAAAAAAATTCAATTTTTTTTACCTAAACTTAAAGATTGGCAAATTTTGTAGAACAAAAAATAATGACATGTACAATAAGATTTATTATATACACACCCCCATTAGGAAAAATGCTTACATGTATTGCAAACTATCTTCTCTGCATAACCTTATATCCTGATTTCTTACTACTTCTGATTTAGAAAGTACAGGTATGGAATCCTTTATCTGGAAACCCGTTATCCAGAAAGCTCCGAATTATGGAAAGCCTGTCTCCCATAGACTTCATTTTATCCAAATAATCCAAATTTTAAAACGTGATTTACGATATTTCTAAATGATTTCCTTTTTCTCTGTAATAATAAGACAGTACCTTGGAATGAATTGAAACAACAACCCCTACACCAATCTACCAACACAACGGAAGTTGGAGACTACATTTCATGTAAGCAGGAGTGTCAGTGAAGAAGTCAACAGACAGGCTGAGGTCAAAGCACACAGGAGACAAGACAAAGTGGAAAGCAGTGAATCAGGCAAGATAATGGCTATTTATAGACTTGCAACACCAGAGTAACAGCAAACCATTCAGGTGCACACAGAACAGACTAACACAGGCTAACAGCACCATAAAAACAATAACATAGTACCCACCACAGGGCTAATGTAAAAAAAAAAATAAACTCTTGTTTGCTCACATCTAGTAACCAACAAAGCAACCAATCAGATGTTTGTTTATACACAGCTGCCAATACATACTACCTACTGATTGGTTTCCATGGATTACTAGCAGCAGCAAATGTAAAACCATTCATTAAATTACCTGTTAGCAAGCCTTCCCAAAAAGAAAAACTAGTACTATATATTCATATTTATGGTTTTCAGTGGAAAGCCTTCTATTGATGGTCTCCCCAAACAAAATATCCATCCTTTTTCCATGGAACCAAAGGCTGCACATGCAGACAAACAAGCAGTTGTGCCCGTACATAGCTCTGAATAGACTCGGATGGGCAAACCAGTAACACGTGCTAAAAATATTAGCACGTGTTACTAGCAAAGCTAGTGCCAGATAATCCGGGACCACTAACAAATTACATTAAGGGGCACATTTACTAATGGTCGAATATCAGGAACTAAAATCGTTCGACTTCGAATATCGAAGTCGAACGATTTAGCGCTAATCGTACGATCGTACGATCGAAGGATTATTCGTTCGATCGAACGATTAAATCCTTCGAATCGAACGATTCGAAGGATTTTAATCCAACGATCGAAGGAATATCCTTCGATCAAAAAAACACAGGCAAGCCTATGGGGACCTTCCCCATAGGCTAACATTGAGTTCGGTAGCTTTTAGCTGCCGAACTAGGGGGTCGAAGTTTTTCTTAAAGAGACAGTACTTCGATTATCGAATGGTCGAATAGTCGAACGATTTTTAGTTCGAATCGTTCGATTCGAAGTCGAAGTAGTAGTCGAAGGTCGAAGTAGCCCATTCGATGGTCGAAGTAGCCAAAAAAACACTTTGAAATTCGAAGTTTTTTTAATTCGAATCCTTCAATCGAGCTTTGTAAATGTGCCCCTAAGTGTGCAATCTTATGGAAACCTATTGGCCAGATGAGTAGACTACATCTCTGATGATATGTGTAGATCTTTTCTCAAGATCACAAATTTCTGTCACTGGAAGCATATCCCCTGCACTATTATTATTTCACATTCCAAATTGCTTTTACAGAGATTATACATCATTCACATCAGTCCCTGCCCCAGTGGAGCTTGCAGTCTAAGCTTTAAAGGAGAACTAAACTAAAATTGAAGATGGCTAAAAATGCTGTATTTTATAAAATGAACTTATTACTCCAGCCTAAAATTTCAGCTTCTCAATAGCAGCAATGATCCAGGACTTCAAACTTGTCACAGCGGTCACCATCTTGGAAAGTGTCTGCGACACTCACACGCTCAGTGGGCTCTAAGCAGCTGTTGAGAAGCTAAGCTTAGGGGTCATAGCAAATTATCAAGCAGAAAGTGAGGTTGACCTGTAATATAAGCTGATGCTACAAGGCTGAGTATTAAATTCTCATGCTTGTTGCACTGGTTTCTGTGCTGCCATGTAGTAATTATCTGTATTAATTACTAATCTGCCTTTTATTGTGATATTTATATTCTATGTGTTCTATATATTGTGAGTGGGTCCCTAGGCTCAGTAACCAACAGAAGCACAGAGCATTGCAGTAAATCAGCAGAAAAGAAGATGGGGAGCTACTGGGGCATCTTTGGAGACACAGATCTTCCTTGCTAAATGGCTGTGGTTGCATTGAGCTGGTACAGAAGCCCAAACATATTGTACAACATTTCTAGCCTACTTCTTTAGTTAGGCTTTAGTTCTCCTTTAAGCTTTTGTAGACAGGGCCCTCATTACCTAATGTATCAGTTTTCTGTGCAACCTTATATACAGTGCTGTGGTAATAATATTAATTATTAATAATAGAGGTACACATCACATACATTATAATCAATTATATCAGGAACCAATTAACCTGCCTGTATGTTTTTGGAGTGTGGAAGGACACCACAGGGAGAACATACAAACTCCATGCAGATAGTACCCTGGCTGAAAGGAGCCCAGGACCCAAGCACTGCATGGTAGCACTTCAAACCATTGCACCACTCTGCTAACGGGGTTACTGAGTTGTGAACTAAAACTGAGCAAGGAAAATAAAACTGAGCAAAGAAAATATTGAATATTCAATACTGATATAAAATCATATACTACTGATACACTAAGGGAGTTACTTTCTAAAATCTGAAAATTTCTCATTATTTTAGTAAAACCACTTCGACCAAACTCCCATCCACATTTCTACCTCATTTATGAATAAATGAAATTAAAAAAAATCTGGTGCGGGAAAAGACTAAAATCATGAAAAAAATCAAACTTTCCGAAAACTCCAACTTTTTCAGATTATCACCCAAATCAGATTCCCATACGAAACCCAACGCAGACCATGATATCTTCCAATTGTAAAGCCATTGGCTTCTACATGACCTAAGCAGGTTTGAGATGGAGTACTTTTTTATTCTGACTTTTAACAGCCTTGGGGTTTAATAAATCTCATCAAAATTCGAGTTTTTTTCTATGAAAAAATTGTTTTTTTCCCCTTTAAAATAACCCATTTACAGTATTATATAATACACATTTTACAGATTATATTAGTACGGATGTTGAATTCAGCTGCAGATCATCTCATGGCCTGATAATAATAAATAGGGTTAACTGATTATTAAAAAATGACAAATTAAAAACAGAATGCTGGAAAATAATCAGTGTCCTCAATCTGCAATCAATGCAGTTTTGCTATGGCATCTTAACATTTCCCACAAATAATCATATGATCAGCTAGACCCTGTTCATGTATAAATCCCACTTCCTCATTGGTATTTATAGTCTCTCATGAGTTATAATAACCTTTTCGTGAATATGAGTCACCACAGACGCAGGCTGCTCTTGTTTCCTGGCATACGGTAACCTCATGAAAAGCAAACTGTTGGGTAATGTACTTTTCCCATAGCATAACCTTAAACCCCAGAATATAGACCTTGATGCTGATAATGAAAAAAACAGTTGGCAAGGAAAGGGTCAATTTACGCCTGGATTTCACCCTTTGTTTCGTACAGGTTAAATTAAAAGGTTTGCATAACAGTCTGCAAAGAAAAAAACTGCTTCCATTGAAATTTTTTGAAAGAAACAATGCAAGGAATTTAGAGGTGGTTAGCATAACTTCATTGAAAGGAAATTCCTGTCTGTGGATCTTTGGGATTCACAATGATGACTCATTGGTGGACATAATGATGGGGCCGCACAGAATTCTTTCCAAACAAATGTCACTTTAGGTCTTTGCTATATGTTTATTTTACTAAACCTCATTTCCAAGAAATGTTGAACAATTTCACCTACCCAAAGGTATTACAACATAAGAAAAAAAAAATACAGAATAGGGAAGGCTCTGGATGAGAAAATAAAGATTGTATAAATCCTTGGAGTAAATAAACCACTAACCATTATGATTTATAGAATTCTTTTCTTTTGTTTTCTATTAACATATTTTGAAGAAGAAAATACTTCTCAATTTTTTATACCTCCAAATGCAGGCAATAGTGTATACAGGTATGGCATCTGTTATCCGCAAACACATTATCCAGAGAGATCCGAATTATGGAAAGGCTGTCTCCCATACACTCCATTTAATCCATATAATACACATTTTTAAAAAAGATTTTCTTTTTTCTGTAATATTAAAACAGTACCTTGTACATGATCCAAATTAAGATAGAATTTATCATTACTGGAAGCACAACCAGCCTATTAGGTTTATTTAATGTTTTCATGATTTTCTAGTAGACTCAAGGTATAAAGATCCAAATTATGTAAACATCCATTATCCGTAAAGCCCCAGGTCCCAAGCATTCTGAATAACAGGTCCCATACCTATACTTACTGTCAATTGACTAGATGTGATATCATCTTTTTTTTGGTAAACCATAGGGAGAATATCTTTTGAGGTTTCATTATATCAGGACTTGTTTTAGTGACACATTCATCTTTAGCATGGATGCAATCTATGAAAAAGTATTTAACATGATTCTGAGGATAACTGTAGTAAGCAGTAATAGAAAAATGACCCATCACTCAATCTGGTGCAAACTACAAGCTTCTGACCACCTTCTACAGCCAACAACAACAATGTGGGACCTGTGCCAAGACTAGGAATTGGACTAGTATAACTACTATTTCAATTGGACAATTGGTCTTAGAGGATAAGCGAAAGCACAAATATTTCAAGTATTTACTTTTGCTTCATTTGACAAGATATAAATTGTTAATTTCTCTAAGTTTTAGGTAGGTGATATTTTAGAAAAGGGTTGAATTTAATATATGTGCATTTATTTTCATTTGAGATTAGCACCATGCATTACATTATTATTATTAACATTTATTTATATAGCGCCAACATATTGCGTAGCACTGTATTACAAGTGAGCTGTAGGAGACCTCAGTCTCTAGAGTAGCACTCAAACTAAAAATTCATTTACCTTCTGTCTATGGTCTTCTTCACATAGCAGACTTTCATCTGAAATAAATATTCAAGTTATTGAGAATCAGAAGGGCCAAGTCACATAAGCTTTGTCAACTAAAGACAACTTTAGAACACAAATTCCAAACCCCATTGCAAAATTATTAATTGCTTTCTTGCTCATCCATTGCATCTCTGGCATATTTAGTTTTTAGTGCTGATAGCTGGGAAGGTGAAAAATCAGGGGTGCTGCACCAATGAGGGGGGTTGAAAAACTCGCCTCAGACAGCAGTGCCATAGTAGTTACCATGGGTGGCAAAAAAGCCACTCCTGGTAACTTTTAAAGACACATTTTCAGTTTTTAAACCAGAAATCTGGCTGCTCTAAAAGGCTGCTGAATTTCAAGCTATTTTTGTGTACTTCGCTAGGGAATAGTCCAAATTCGATTCGAATTTGAAAAAAAAAATAGAAAATTCGAATATCAAATATGTACTGTCTCTTTAAAACTTCGACTTTGAACATTTGCTATCTTAATTCTGCAGAATTGCTGTTTTAGCCTATGGGGGACCTCCTAGAACCTAAATGGAGTCAATTGGTGGAATCAAAGTTTTTTTTTGAAAATATTTCTTATCAAATTTGATGTTACTTTGATTCGACTGATCGAATAAAGCATATTCACCTGCAAGAAAACTTATATTTTTTAATAAATTTTCGGTTGGTCTTTTTATGGGAGTTCAAAAAAACTCCCATTACTTCGAAATGCGACCCATGATAAATCTGCCCCTATGTATAATGCCAATTTGTGCCAGATGAATTTATTCGCCCATCACTACAGAAGACCTAAGTGGTTTAAATGATAATTGATTGAATGTACTTTTAGTTATTAAGTTATATGTACTATGTACCATGATAATCCTGTATTCGTCTAGAGAGCTGGTCTAGTCAGTACACTAATATATAATCAGCGACATAAAGCTATGTGCACATTATTAACCATGTGATGCTAAGCATGGTAAGTGTGCTTAAAAGAGTTCAAAACCCAACCAATTAGGGATAAATGTAGAAAGAATAAATAATGGAAAAAAAACAAGAAAACTCTGACATTTTCTTCTGCTGAATTCAGTTTGTATACATTCAATCTACTACAGCTTTTAGCAATCATAAAAAAACAGGTCTGTGCATGAAAACTTGAGCAAAAGAACATCTTTGAAAAATCTAAAGGTCACAGATCATGCCCAAGACTTTGAAATTTAACACAGGTGTAGCACCTCTGGAATTTTTCCAAATACTGATAGATGTTTTGTAATGCATATCACAAGTACAAGTACTTATTTTTAGTGCTATATTTGGGGCATGTAAAAAAAAAACTTTAGGTTTAAAAAAGATTTTCTATCTGAAAAAGTGATCGTCTGCATTGTTTAGTCTTTAAAATGGCTTTATGTTTAACTTGTAATTTTGACTGGGAAAATAACTTATAACTAGGGATGTAGCGAACGTCGGAAAAAAAGTTCGCGAACATATTCGCGAACTTGCGCAAAAATGCGAGCGGTTCGCGAACGGTTCGCGAACCCCATAGACTTCAATGGGAAGGCGAACTTTAACATCTAGAAAAGACATTTCTGGCCAGAAAAATGATTTTAAAGTTGTTTAAAGGGTGCAACGACCTGGACAGTGGCATGCCAGAGGGGGATCAAGGGCAAAAATGTATCTGAAAAATCTGCCTGTGTGTGCTTGGAAGAGATAGTGTAGGGGGAGAGCTGTTAGTGATTTCAGGGACACCAGTCCCACTCCCCAACACTGCTAGACTAATAGCACTGGGCTCTTATAGTAGTAGTAGTAGTAGTAGTAGTAGTAGTAGTAAAACAACAAAAAAATAAATAAAAGCAGTCCTTACAAGGACTACTGTTATTGCAGCAGTCAGCAGATGAGATCTGAAGCAGGACAGCTGCCCACTGCAGCTACATACAGAGCACTGCAGTAGAAGGTAGATTACTAGCCAGCAAAGCTACCTAAGCTTAAATGTCCCTCAAACCCCTGCAGACTTCTGTCCCTACAATAACAGAGCAGTATCAAAACGATTACTAGCCAGCAAACTTTCAACTGTCCCTGAAATCACTAACAGGCAGCAGCTCTCTCCCTACACTATCTCTTCAGCACACACAGGCAGAGTGAAAAAACGCTGCAGGGCTTCGGTTTTTATAGGGAAGGGGAGTGGTCCAGGGGAGAGCTTCCTGATTGGCTGCCATGTACCTGCTGGTCTGGGGTGAGAGGGCAAAAAAAAGCGCCAACAATGGCGAACCCAAAATGGCGAACGTCGCGCGACGTTCGCGAACTTCCGGCGAGCGCGAACACCCGATGTTCGCGCGAACAAGTTCGCCGGCGAACAGTTCGCGACATCTCTACTTATAACAGTGTAAAAAATGTAACACTGTCTTGCAGGCAGTGTTAGATTTTTGCTTCAAGTTCCGAAATCAAGACCAGGTTGCAGGAAATAACAATGATCTTAAGCAGGGGTCCCCAACCTTTTTTACTTGTGAACCAGATTTAAATGTAAAAAAGAGTTGGAGAGCAACACAAGCATGAAAAAGTCCATGGGGATGTCAAATAAATGCTGTTATTGGCTGTTTGGTAGCCCCTACTATATATGGATTGGTAGCCCCCAGGAGGCTCTTTTTGGTAGTATACCTTTTTATTTATACAACCAAAACTTGCCTCCAAACCAGGAATTCAAAAATAAGCACCTGCTTTGATACAGCTAGGAGCAACATCCAAGGGGTTGGATCACGAGCTACTGATTGGGGATCACTGATCTTAAGGGACAAAAGGAAAGGATTATTCAAAGATGTAATCAAAGCAGTGACCCTTATAGATACTTAAGCAATGCCAATGGAAACAAAAAAGCAAAAACAATTGCAAAATAGCCTTTCAAAATAGATAGGAAAAATTAGGACCTCGGGAACTGAAGGTGAATAAATAATATAACAGTCAAGAGCCTTCCGGAACTGATAAGCATTTCTGCAGTATATGGGGCTATTATCAAATTTTTTTAAAATTTTAAACAATGGTATATAAAACTAAAGAAGTACCATAGGAAAACAAAATCCTAGAATGCCCTTCTGGATGTTACAAGAGATATTTTGTGCAGTTTGTACAGTTGTACACAAAAGGTACAAAAGGTACAAAGGTACACAAAAATATTTCCTGCAGAACCCTTAGCAAGGCAAAATGCCTAAAGTCTCTAGTTGATCTAGCTGAGCATATATGTGCACTCATAAACTGGAAATTGGATAGATAGGTCTTAATATAATAACACTTTTCCTACTATATACTGAGAAAACCATAAAATGTGTACTGACAAAATATATCTAAGAAGACTCCCAAACAGGGTAATTAAATATTAATATATGCTGGGGTTAAGTGGTCAATGTGTAACATTTTGAATATTACAGTGGGTTATAAAAATACCAATATTACAAACAAAACATTATCTACCCATTCACTACTGGGAATGAATGTTGTAACAGAGGGCAAAAGGTAAAATCAAAATGAATACCCAGTGGGTTGAACAAGGCTTATTTATTAAAAGTCTGTATTAAAAAGAAGAGAAAGAACCTTGTTTGAAATGGTTTGTTGCTTAAAAAACACCTTCTCCTCCTTCAAACAATTTTCTAGCGTTACTTGAGGGCAACCTTTTGAGACCAGTTCATTAATTTCACAAAGTGAAAGTATCTCAAAGTATCATCAATTGATTATAAATTAATTAATAAGTTGTGAAGCTATTTCCATAATTGAATTTTTATACCAACGTTTACCACAGATAACTTTATAAAACTATGAACTGATATATAAGGAAACAGAAAATGAATTAAGCTGGATAATTAAGGACTAGGCACTTGTACTTTATAACTTATTAAATTATCCTGTCTTTGTTACAAGCAATTGTGGTTATAGTTTATTAAATAACTTATAGCCAATTTGAAGCAATCACACTTTGTAGTCATAAATTAATTAATTAATCAAGTGCCAGCAACTAATGGTTGCATATGGAACTGTGATATATTTTTAAGGACCCAGCACTTGCACTTTAATAATTGGGTTACGTTAACATCGTTTTTAAGTTAATTTATGGCTCACAACTTATTAATTAATTTATAATCAATTGATGATACTTATACTCATGATCTCTGCTAATGTTAAATGAACTAAAAAGTGATATATAAAATTTGTGAAATGAATGAACTGGTCTCAAAAGGTTGCCCTCGAGTAAAGCTAGAAAATTGTTGGAAGGCGGAGGAGGTGTTTTTTAAGCAATGAAACATTTCAAACAAGGTTCTTTCTCTTCTTTTTAATACAAACTGAATAAACAATCCTTGTGTGTTTTAAGAAATTAGAGATTTAATTGGGAGGAATTGGCAGTGTCCGTACTAATTGATATCTATTAAAAGTCAGATTTTAGTGGTTTTAGACTAAAACCACATTTGTCATTGAATTTATTTTAAGATTATTGTGATATTAAAAAAGTGCTGAACGATGTGGTAAAAAATACTAATACACCGAAAACCTAAAAAAATAGATCTGGCCCTTGATTTTTCCAGATAAGGCATCTTTCTGTAATTTGGTCCACCATACTGTACCTCAAGGCTACTAAAAAAAAACACATAAATATTATAAAACCCAGTATTATTGTTTTTCCACCAACAGGAATTTATGCAGCTTAGTTACCATTAAGTACAACATACTTTTTTACTTTTAATATTATCATAATTATTATTATAGAGAAAAGTGAAACTACTGTTACTTAAATATGACTTTATTAGGGCTTCCAGGAAAAGCGTAAGTGGACGGAGGATTTGCCTGGGTTAAGGTGGCCATAGACGTAACAATTACGATCTTTCTTGGAAAAGATCTTTCCAAGAAAGATTGTTCGTTTCAATACACACGTGTAGAGCTGAATCGGCAGATATACAGGTAGCTATATGGGAAGAAACAATAGAATTCTACCTGTATCTGACGATTCAGCACTAACAATGGCCGATGTTTGGGTCCCTTCAAAGGCACCCCATCAAAATTTTCTGTCCAGCTCGATCGACGAGCCGACCGATATCCAAGTCTTCTGCCGATATCAGTCGGCTCTTTTTCCACCATACACGCAACGGATATCGGACGAAAATTTGTTTCGTACGATATTATCTGTGCGTCTATGGTCACCTTTAGACAGCCCATAGAGACTTACTCCTGAAACATGTAAGGGGATGTTGGTCTGTGACCTGTTGCAATATACCACCTTCTTTTATCTATTTTTTCTAGTACGGTTAAGATTGGCTAGGAGCAGAAACAGGGATGGCCTAATCAGGCAAGGAGAAGAAGCTTGGCCTGATATTCCCCAGTCTGTGTGATCACTATATTAATATGGTTAGTAGAGCTATGACACTAATGCATAAAACCACAAATTCTCCCTATGTGTCCATGTGTAATTCCAGGCACGACCCTGGCCCCTTTGCCGTCTGAGGTGGCTTAATGCTGTCAAACCCCCCCCCATGAAACACACAAACTATAATTTAAATGCATGGAAAAGTATGTTCTAGTAATAGGCCCAAACCTACAATTAACATTGAAGAGAAGATCTGTTTTGTAATAGTTTCCTAAACTTTCCTAAAAATTGCTTTTGCTTGCTGCTGAATGGGATTTTGAATGGGGTTTTTCCAAAAAATAAAAAACTTGGCTAGGTGGTGAGCATTTATTTTGAATACCTGTGGAGATTTACATGTAAAGGTATTTGTGATGTTTCTTTGCTTGTAATTTGACATGGGGAGAAATAGGAGAAACATTTTGAACCACTCCCAAACAATGCTGGAGGTCTAAATTTAAATCTTTTGGTCTGAAGTATTTAATATTTTTGTATATATAAAGAACAAATCCCCAAGAGACTCAACACAATTGTACTTTTTTATTACAAATATGGCCAGATAACCACATTTGTATTCATCTATTAGCTAATATCCTAGAGATTTCTCTGCTTAAAAATGCAAAAAAAAGACTTAAAAACAATCTCCATAATAAGAACAATAGTAATATGTTAATGATGTATTTTCATAGGAATCATACTCTGTATCAATATATGCCAACAGATCCGTTCAAATTTTAATAAATGCTCTGATACACTGTGATGATACCCAGCAGTCACTGAGTGCAGCTGCAAAAACCAATGCCTCCATTTTAGTCTTCTGGTGGCAGCCATTGCACCACAGTTACACCTCAGGCTGCAGCCATTTGGGAGCTAAAGCATATTTTGAAATGACTTTAGGTAACTTTACCACCTATAGTGGAGATATTCTATCCTATTTTCTAGGTTTTGAACTAGTCTAACTAGGACTGAAGCAATTTTCAATACTAGCTTGGCATGCAACCAGGTTAGTGGATTAATTCACCAGTGCAATCCTTTTCACAGGTGTTTTATGGACTAAAGAAATAATTATAGCTTTTCTTGTGCAAACACTGCAACATTCTCTGAATTAATTGAAGATAAATGTACTATAGTGTTTTAGAATCTCCTCTACTCATTTCATGGCTGTTCTTTCAAGAAGACTGAGATGCAAGAAATACCCAAGCCCTGCTATTGATTATGCTTTGCTTTGCATTACATAAATGTAATTCATTGTTAGGTTTCCAAAGAAACATTCAGTGGATCTGTTTGTGTATGTGCTATAGTATTCTTAACAGAAAGCAACCCAAGATTCAAACTGAAACTTTATGCACACAGCAAACAATAGCCATCCCTGTTATCAAAAATGTGTTAAATCAACTAACATTGATATAACTTGAAGCAATTAGGAGCATGCTGATAATGATATGAGTTTTCAGATATAAATAATTATGTTGCCCCCAGGGTACACTTTAATTCTTGGCTTGCTGTATCTATAAACAATAATCAAACTGCAAAACCAGTTGTGTTGTTTTTATTCACAGTTTGAGAAATTATTTCAGTGCCCTGTAGCGGTGCTGATGGTTGTTTCGACCTTTGGATCTAAAGCCTCTAAGGTTAGAAGTTGA
The DNA here is from genome assembly GCF_017654675.1 of Xenopus laevis. Taxonomy (NCBI): domain Eukaryota; kingdom Metazoa; phylum Chordata; class Amphibia; order Anura; family Pipidae; genus Xenopus; species Xenopus laevis. Next base: position 76,306,365 of record NC_054382.1, on the reverse strand, counting down.
TCTGTATTTTCATCGATCTAAGTTAGAACCTCTCAGCGTGTTCAGTGTCTGTTATAAATAAGCACCAGCTCCACTGTCCTCAGTCAGTGTGCGTTGCGAAAAAAGAGCTTGCTGCTGAGACTCAATAAATGGGACATTAGGAGGAAATGTTCTAATTGTTGCTACCCACATCTTGTTAATGAGTAATGTACAGTTAGACTGCATGCAATTGAAGCTAAACTGTTTATACAAGCATAATGAAGTGTCATGATTGAGGCCATTATAACAGGGTTAAGAATTGTTTAATTAGAAAACAAGAAAATGGAAGACGGAGCGTCTTTAAGATGTGTTTATTTTCACAAGCAGAGAGGGAATCTGTTTAGATTTGTTGCATCGTTTCTACAATACATTTGAAAAGTGAGAAAATATGTTTGTAGCTGGGTGACATATTGATGATCAGTCTGGGTTTACATTTTTTTATTTACTTAGTGCCATCCACAGGACCTGTTACCCTAGAAATGGCACTTTGTTTTGTTTTAATTTCTAGGTTCTGCAGTGGGCTGCAGAAGCCCAAAATCTAACCGAATTCCCTAAAGTGTCTTTAAGGCAGGATGGTGTGTACTTCCAAAGAAAATAAGTGTCAGTAGACTGACTGCCAGCACATTACTAGGGCATGGAAGTTTGGGCAGTAGTAGCCACCAATAACATATATTATGTAATTCCTATGATATCAGGTCCTGGGGTGTCTCTTTTGTATAATATAGGGCGTAGAGAGCCAAAAATGACTGTAAATGTATTGATTACTTCTGACCAATTCTGACAATGTTTATTTGACATTGTATGTCAAAAAATTTTAAGCCATTCTTTAAGGGGCTCAATTATCAACACTAGGCAAATGTTCCCATTTTACCTATAGCAACCAATCAGTAATTACCTTTTTTAAGCCCGCTGCAAGAAGAACAATGAATGCAGCAATTTGATTGGTTGCCATTGAACACTTTTTTAGACGTGGGGCCAAACACTGGCCATATATGCCCAAATTTGATTGGACAGTTTGTCAGATGTCAGATGTTTAACTGTACTGCCTGTTAAAGGCATGGTTCATCTTTTAAATTAACTTTTAGCATGTCATAGAATGGCTAATACTAAGTAACTTTTCAACTGATTTTTTCTTTTTTATAATGTTTAAATAATTTGCCTTCTTCTTCTGAATCTTTCCAGCTGTTTTACTTTTTATTACTCAGCTTTCTATTCAGGCCCTCTCCTATTTATATTCCAGTCTGTTATTCATATCAATGCATGGTCTCTAGTGTAATTTGGACCCTAGCAACCAGGTTAAATTGCAAACTAGAGAGCGCCTAAATGAAAAGCTAAATAACTCAAAAACCATGAATAATATAAAATAAAGAAGAGACTTCACCTATCAGTTAAAGGGATACTGTCATCGGAAAACATTTTTTTTTCAAAACACATCAGTTAATAGTGCTACTCCAGCAGAATTCTGAAACTGAAATCCATTTCTCAAAAGAGCAAACAGTTTTTTTTATATTCAATTTTGAAATCTGACATGGGGCTAGACATTTTGTTAATTTCCCAGCTGCCCCTGGTCATGTGACTTGTGCCTGCACTTTAGGAGAGAAATGCTTTCTGGCAGGCTGCTGTTTTTCCTTCTCAATGTAACTGAATGTGTCTCAGTGAGACATGGGTTTTTACTATTGAGTGTTGTTCTTAGATCTACCAGGCAGCAGTTATCTTGTGTTAGGGAGCTGTTATCTGGTTACCTTCCCATTGTTCTGTTGTTTGGCTGCTGGGGGGGGGAAAGGGAGGGGGGGTGATATCACTCCAACTTTCAGTATAGCAGTAAAGAGTGATTGAAGTTTATCAGAGCACAAGTCACATGACTTGGGGCAGCTGGGAAATTGACAATATGTCTAGCCCCATGTCAGATTTCAAAATTGAATATAAAAAAATCTGTTTGCTCTTTTGAGAAATGGATTTCAGTGCAGAATTCTGCTGGAGCAGCACTATTTACTGATTCATTTTGAAAAAAAAATTTTTTGATGTTATTGCTCTCTGAAGGGTATTTGGAAATTAGCAGCACATGAGTATGAATGTGATGACAGAGATGCATGTCCATCATGTGATGACATCACATATTGTGATATGTAGGATTGCATACTTGTCATACTGTGATGTTGCACTAACACCAGACAGGCTATTATTAAACATACCTTTGCCACCTTATCTTACAGATTTTCTATTGTTTTATTAAGAAAGATGATAATGTACTAATTTGCATCAGGGAACTTTTCACTTTTACTAAATATCACCCTATAGATATCTACTCTCCATTGTGCTTGAAGAATTTGGATATGCTGGCACTGTAAACCCAAAAACTTTTCCATGGTGTACTGTAGTTCAATTAAAGGGGAACAATTGTGTTCAAAACAAAATTGTGCCAGTACATTATACTTGTTGAAATATAGAAGGAATGTGTTTTAAAAAGTTGCGTTTCAGGCTGAAAACTTCTGAAAAACCCCTACTAGCCCTCTCCATCTGTTCCTGCGCCTTTTTTCCCAGGCTGTACAAAGGAACTTGCTGCACTTTCACTGTAGAATAGGAACCAATCAGCAGCCAGACTGAATATTTTGGAAGTTAAGATAATTTTTAGTTAATTTTCTCTTTTCTCTCACTGTCAGATTCTCTCACTAGAAGCAATGTTTCTTTTTTTCAGGTAAATATTTTTATCAGCTTGAATATTTACAATAATATATCTGCATAACATTTTAACCTTTAGTATTGTACAAGGAAGGAACATTTGTTAGGTGTGTGTTTTAAAGTCATGTTTCATTTATGGTATGTAAATGCATGCAGGATGTTCACAATTACCAAGATAGTATTACTTCTCAGTATCAGATCTTGTTTTTATTTTTTTTCTGTAATAGGCCCTTTAATTGTTGAAAACACACTATGCATTCATTCACTTTGGTCTGTAATTGCTTAATTTGCAAATGGAAGGTTTGGGAAAGTTTGTCAATAATTTAAATTAAATGAATTTGAAATCTGTAAATAAACTTTCAAAATTGGTAAAAAAAAATAATAATTTTTTTAGTTTTAGAGTTTAGTAGTGTTTTTATTTTTTAATGGATCTTTTAAAAACATGTACTAGAAACATTCCCCATTCTGGTAGTTGCTAATATTCAAAAAAAGTCTGACCAAACTAGAATCTACGATTCAACCTTATTTACTATTAAAAAAGCATGATTTAATTGGATTGGAGACAAACACAGAAAAATCAAGCGAAAATCGAAAAAGTCTGAAATACTCGAGACCACAGAAACTTCCAAATAGTATAGGGACCACTCCCATCGACTTCTATACAACCTCGGTAGGTCTGAGACTTTTTCTTTTTACATCCTCTGGGTATAATATATATTGAAAATAATAGATTTTTTTTTTCCACAAAAAATCTGGATTTTATAGTAAAAAAACCTAGAATTTTTGTTGATGGCATTCAGACTTTAATAAATAACCCCTTTTAATATAACTGTTGTTATATTAAAATTGTATTTAAAAAAAAGGCAAAATGCACAAAAATATTATAGTAGCTGAATTAATAACAGGCAAAATCAGAATGTTTTTCTAGACCTACAACAAAGTTTTTCTATAGTCAAAATTGAAATCTACACTTCGAAACATTTCTACGCTGTATTTGTCCTTCAAGTTTTCTTCACCTTTTCCTAGTGAAGCAATAAATCAATCTCAAACACACCTCAGCCATCGTGTAGAATCACTCAGCATTTTTACTTTATACTGACGGCAATACATCTTCTCAGTTATGATTTCTGACTATACAGGTGTACATACATTTGACAGCTGAACTTATGCATAAAACAGATTTATCACCTAGAACAATTCTGTGTCCAAGTGCAGAAAATAATGTTACCATGTAAATGTTATTAGTCTCGAGCTGAGCTGTGCCTGTTTAACCCAATCTCTGCGAACACTTCACTTGTATTAGTGATACAAAGAGAGCTATCCAAATGCCATGGAGAGTCATACTGATCTAAACCAGACTCTTAATTCTCAACATATGGATTTTCTGTGGTGGATAACGTTAATGATTTCCACAACATTGCTTTAAAATTTTACTCATGTCTTCTATGATTCATATTATTTCTCATTTAGTTCCCAGTAAATCAATTCCCTTTCAGCAAATAAAGGTAATCAATTTGTAATGATTGGATTGCAACAGATTTTTGTACTTTATGTCAACTAAATCTACAGCACACTCTCAGAAAAGATTGTCTAATCACTTTCCATTTTACTGGGGTTTAAATACTTTACCATGTTTTTAGCTATTAAATCTTATTACGGGCTGTTCAGCACTGTTGTTGGGATTAAAAAAGAAACAGGAATCTTAGTTCAAAGATTACAATAGTCTGTGGACTTTAATTTACTAATGAATATCAACAAGTTTATTACGGTACTTAACTCACCTTTAATAAATAGAAGCAATATTTCTTTAGTCAAAGTACAACAAAACACCTGTTACTGGTACACTAAATAAATCAGGCTTATTGATAGTGATAACTATGCAGAATTGCAGATAATTTCTTCCATGGTTATGTTAGGACACTGAGGTTCTAACTAACTGTTTTTTTTACAAATAACACTATCTTGGAGCACTTATTATTGTCCTAACCCATAGCTTTTCAAACCACACAAATGTATAGGTAGATTGGTAAGATCATGTGCAAATCTTGAAGATCATGTGAGTCCCAGCAGTAACTTCTATACAGGGTATGTCTTTATCTTTTTATCTTTACTTATATGGTCCAAGATTGGTTTTGTCAGTTTAAGCTATCGGTCACCCATCCCACATTCTATGTAAGAATGTGGGACCTTTTTTAACTACAGGTATAAAATCTATGTTTTTAAATGCTTGGAACCTGGGTTTATTCAGATGAGGGTTCTTCATAATTTGGATATCCATATTATAAGTCTACTGAAATCATTTAAACATTAAATAAGTCCAACAGGATTTTTTTTGCAACCAATATGGATTCATGCAATTCAGTTACCATCAAGTACTGTTTTATTATTACAGAGAAAAAATAAATATTTTTTCTGGATCCAATACCTCTATTATAGTTATATTTACTTTGTCATTAAAAGGAATACCAGAAACTGGGTAATAGATTGTGAAGACTCATGGACCCAAATTCACTAAGCGCCGAAGCGCCTAACGCTAGCGTCAATTCGCTACCGTTAGGCATTTTCGTTACTTCGCAAATTCACTAACGAACAATGGCGTAAATTCGCTAGTGTTACTTTGCACCCTTACGCCTGGCGAATTTTCGCTACGGACGTAACTACGCAAATTCACTAACGCGCGCAGTGTACTGAACGCTACCTTTTACGCTAGACTTCCTTCGCCACCTCAGACCAGGCGAAGCGCAATAGAGTAGATAGGGATTGCTTCAAAAAAAGGTCAAATTTTTTCTAAGTCCCAAAAAACGCTGGCGTTTTTTCTATATTATGGGTGATAGGCTGAAAAAGATCGAAATTTTTTTTGGGACTCCCCTCCTTCCCCCCTACATTTCCAAACTCATGGCAACTTAACTATACAGTGGGCACATGTGTAGGGCAAAAAAAAAAATGTATTTGATGTTTTGAAGGGTTCCCAGGCATTTGTAGTGATTCTACGTATTCCTCCACTGAAATTTGAATTTGGCGCCGTATGCAAATTAATCATCGCTAGCGTAACTTCGCTTCGCTTAGCGAATCAACGCTAGCGCAACTTCACAACCTTACGCTATCCCTGTGCGCAACTTCGGATTTTAGTGAATTTGCGGAGCGCTGGCAAAACTACGCCTGGCGAAGTTGCGCCTGGCGCAACTACAATACTTAGTGAATTTGCCCCATGGTGAGGTCAATCAGTCTTAGATTAGAACTTTTTCTTTACCAGCAAAATGCCTTATATAGATTTATATGGAAAAGTGGAGGTGATAGGTGGGATGATAATTTCAAGTTTGGCAACAAAAATAATAATGTGTTTTTTAGGCTTTAAAAGGGCTAATGATGAAATGTGATTACTTGATTTATTGCCATGTTATTGAATGTTGTATTGTTATTTTAGCCCACACAGAACTAGTCTGATTTTCCACATCATTTGAGTGCAAAATGTCAATTGATAGCTGAAACTGCTCTACCCAAACCACAGATTCTGGAATGTTTTCGGCCAGTACACACTGTTATGTCCATCATATGTTATTTAACATATTAGCATCAATGTGCATTTTTGCTTGCCAAATTTCACTGTAATTAATCTTTTTGAGGGGCAGATTTACTTTTTAGAATTAATTCTGCAGAATTTTGTTTTAACTGTTCCTGTAGTCCTGGGACAATAGAGATGGTTTCAATAAAATTTAAGTGAAATCACACTGCCATGGTAAGTATATGTCCCCTTTATCTTTCAACACAAATAAGATTATTTTTATAGCATTTACAAAACATATTGTCCATAAATGTGACTTATAAATTTAAAGAAACACATTTTCTCAATTTCTCTCATATTCAGGCTCATAGCTATGGCTTTTCTACATCTTTTCCTTATCAATATACCAACTTGCTTGTGGTGCTGGACTATATTGTGTGGCTGGAAAAATATAAATGTAAATACAACTGAAAGACAGTAGATTTGGGCATTTAAAGTAGGATAACAAGCCCCTCCACTCAAAGATGTTTCACATAATGATACACACAGCATTCTTTTGAGTAGACAATTAATGGACCTTAAAGCTTCAAAGAGAAATATCTTTATAAGAAAGTATGCCACCATCATTTCTTAACTTTAGGAACATATCAATAAGCACCTCTAGCTATAACACTTTCGTTTGAGTGAAAGGCATGTAATGCAGTTTGAGCTTCAGCATTCCATTGTAAGAAAATTGTTTAACAAAGCAGTTTACAGGTTCTAACCAGAAAAATGTAAGAAGAATCCACGCATAGTTTCAAAAAACAACTTCTTCTACGTCACAGCACTAGACCAACTGAATGTGTAAAGTTCTTTAAAATATGTACACACAATAAAAATATATTTACCTAAATATAGTTGTATTTTGCATTTTAAGAAACTTTTGAAATGTAACCAAATAGAATGCTGTTGAATAGTGTATATAAATTCTGTATTGCAAATAAAAGTTACATTTGAAGAACTGTACTTTACTTACATGTTTTTTACTAGCCACACAGATTTTCACAAACCATTCTTGAAATAATTTGTAGAGGAGGGTATATTATTAAACATTTATGCTACTCTATTTTAAAGCTTGCAAAGTAGTTTGTCTAGACATATATTATAATCTGTTAAGAGAACTTTTTGACAGCCTGCCTTACTCACTGTCCACAATTCACCATTTACGTGTCCAAGACTAGAAGACTGTGATGAAGAACATAATTAAGTGAACATATGAAGTCTGGCTCTAGGTTCTGGATTAATTAGCTACATGTCAATATTTTTATCAATATCCGATTAACAAATGACACATTGCACAATGAAAGCTATTGATTCATGAGCTGTCTATACAAAAACTGAAGCTGCTTTGCTAAATGAGAAAACTGAAAAAATAATAGCTTCCAAAAAATTTCCATCTTGATAAAAACAATAAATTCGGCCACCATATACTTAATTTTGAAATCTTGCCATGTTATTTTGCTAGAGTTCTGGCTAAAAAAGAAGTATTTAATTCACTAATTATTATTTCCAGACTAATGGACCAAGTATAGAAAAAAAGACAAGAATTATAATATTTAACAGCAACAGACTTTAGAAAGCGCAGATGTGTTCAATATTTTAGTAATTAATTGTAAATGTAATTGTTATATTTTTTCATTAATGACTTACAATTGCTGTACGTTAATACTGAAAAAAGGTTTGCAAAGTAAATAATTACATTTATAGATCTTAAAAAATCTTGCACTGTATGCAAAATGTAAAATGTTGTGCATTAGGATTCTCGAGGTTAAGCATAATTCTACTGTATACAATGCATTAATAAACCCCCAAAATATGAGTGTTATTTAATAATAAAAAAAAATAAACAGGACACACAGATCTATTTGAGGTCAACCAAAATAACTATTATACAGTACATGAAGGTGCACCCTAACTTGCTGGTCATTATTAAATATTTTGTGCTGTAAGTATGGACAGAATTGAAGCAGTCAGCATCTGACATGAGTGGTATGCTTTTAGATTAGTAAAATATTTTGCAGAGAAAAAGCGCCCATAGACTTTAATAGATAGCAAAAAATATATTTACAAAATGTTTCATGGTCTGAAAAATTGTTGCGCCGTTTGACAAATATTCAATCTTCATATTATATTAATTTTAATAAGCAGATTATGAGATTTGTTTATTAAAAGTTGGATTTTAGTGGTTTTAGAGGTTTTTGTAAGCACTACTAAATTCACAAACTCTAAGGGGCAAATTTAGTAAAGGGCGAAGTGGCTAACACTAGCGAAAATTCACCAGCATGACGTCATTTTGTTACTTCTCCGATTTACTAAAGGGCGCTGGCGTAAATTCGCTAGCGAAGTGGACCTCCTTTAGAGCTACTTCACACCCTTACGACAGGAGAAGTTGCGCTATGGCGAAGGGACGTAACTACTCTAATTCACTAACTTGCGCATTCAACTGAATGTAACCTCTTGCGCTAGACTTGCCTTCGGCACCTCTTGCGCCAGACTTGCCTTCGCCACCTCAGACTAGGCAAAGTGCAATAGAGTAGATAGGGCCAAAAAAACGCTGGGGTCTTTTACTTTTTTAAGGGTGATAGGCTGAAAAAGATCGTAAATTGTTTTTGGGTACCCTCCTTCCCCCCTACATTTCCTAACATATGGCACCTAAACTATACAGTGGGCACATGTATAGTGAAAAATAGGAACTCTATTTTATTTTATGAAGCTTTCCCAGGCTTGTGTAGTGTAATGTATTTGCTGCTACATATACGTCCATTGTACTTTAACTTGGCGCCGTATGCAAATTAGGTATTGCTAACGTAACTTTGCTTTGCTTCATGAATTAACGATAGCGCAACTTCGCTACCTTTCGCCTCCCTGAGTGCAACTTCGGATTTTAGTTAATTAGCGGCACCCTGGCGAAACTTCGTCTGGCGAAGTGCGGCGAAGCCAGTGCTGGCGCAACTTCGAAGGTAAGTAAATTTGCCCCGAAATCCACAGTTGTCATGGAATTTAATAAAGTTCAGATTTTAAAAAGTACTAAAGAAAAAAGTGCTGAACGATCTGAAAAAAATATGAATACCTCGAAAACCTCTAAAAATTCGTAGTGAAAAAAAAATCAGAAAACCTCTAAAATTTTGATTCTGGTTTAAAAATGGTCCAATAGTATCGCGGCACCTCCCGCTGACTTCTTTAGCACCGTGTCAAAATTTATTAGGTGAAGCTTTGCCTTAGAAGTTTTCGTGGTTTTTACACTTAATAAATCTTAAATTTTTTGAGGTTTTTAGAAATATAGGAAGACCACAAATTTTTCATGATTTCTAATTCGATTGTTAGGAAATTAATTTGCAATTTGAATGTTAGGAAATGGATCCCTATGTGTGTAGTTAAACAAAACAACATGCTGTAAAAAAAATTACAACCTCAAAAACCTCACATATATGTATAACAATCATCAATTAAAAACCATTCCAAATCAATATTAAATGCATAAATAAGAACTCCATGATATTAATTGGTATATGATCTGATATATAACCAGAATTATATATATAAATATATGTAAATTTAGGGATGTGAAAATTTAGACACCCTTACACATTATTGACAGGCACATCCCTAGTAATATGGACGCCTAAGTGGGTCCTGATGGGGACCTTGTGCTTATGTAACCCCTGTAGTTCTCACAGTGGGGCTCATTTATTAACGCAGCGCAGCGCTAAAAAGAGCGCAGTGGCCAGACATTTGCCCAGCGCATGCGAGTATTTAATAATGTAGCGCACGATACCTTAACAGTGCGATTTGTGCGCTAATGTAGACACAAGACAGGTGCGACGTGTGAAACTGCGTATCAGCTGTCGCAGTGCTTATAATAAATTGTGCGCACAGGAAGATACCGCAAAGGTAAGGATTAGTTGTGCTCATGTATGAATGCGCTGCTTTAATTAGTTGCGTCACATATTGCGCATATTGCGTTCACTTAGACGCATCTGCATTTGTTTCTGTGCTAATATTTGTTTGGTTGCAAAGGTGTTTAGCCTACCTGATACCCTTAAAGGAACCTTGGTCAATATAAACATGTTGGGTGGAAGGCGTGGTTAATATGCACTTTACAAGGGTTGTTCATCTTGAATATACTAGCGCAGCTGGGCAGGAATGCGCATTTTGAAGAGCGTTACTATTACGCCACGAAGAGGCAGGCGTAAAAATTGTGGTGCTGTTGCCCGGGTGCAGTTTTGCACATATACAGACGCAAATCTGCGACGGCCGCAGTGCAAGCGCATTGTAGCCACGCCCACAGCCACGCCCCTAACAACCACGGCATCGTTTGCGACATAAATGCCCAATCTTTTGCGCAATGCGCATAAACAAAACCATCGCAAAAGCTCTGTGTTATGCGCAATATCACGCAAATATATTAGCGATCACGCTTGTGATGGCGCAGACAACCTTTTGCGTCCACTTATGCGCTGCGCTGCTTTAATAAATGAGCCCCAGTGTCCCTATTAAAGAGATTAGCAGTACTCTGTCATAGATCACTCTTGGAGTGATAGATAGTTTAGGTAGTTGAGCAGTTCAAAGCTCCGACAAGGAGACAATAGAGGGATTAAGATTAAGTGTTGAGGTTAGGGATGATAGGAATTCCCCTATCTGCCACTTAAAGAGATCCTGAAAACTGGTTGTACCTTCCACATTACTGCTACCTATGCTGACATGAACCCTTGCCTGTAGGGATCCAGCCCCATGCATGGTGCTGTGAGTATTTGCTTCCTTTATGCTATCTGTGTTCTAAGCTCCACTGTGGATATGTGCTATGTTAAATAGATATACGGTTCTGGTTAAGCATTAAAGAACTACTGGCACCCATTTATTGTGCAATTGCACCTGGTTACAATTGCACTACACCCTGCCTCCACCCTGTTGCGAGGGCTTACCCCTAAGAGAGAGAGCCTCATTTGTGTGACAAGCTGGCTGCCTGTATATGTAATTTTAGGGGGCATTAGCAAATGGTAGGCAGGCAGTCGTACAAAAAGGAGCAGTAAGACTGAGACACCACAGCTCTTTTCAGAGAGAAAACAGGTTTATTTTCAAAATATTCCAACTTAACAGTCTTAGCATCCCACATCAGACATGTGGCTTTTCACAGTTAGGCAGTATCCTCTAGCCCAGGGGTGACAATTTCAGCATAGAAAACATAAATTGTAAAAATAAACTATGCCAACTGGGCCCTACCTTAAGACATTTGGAGAGGTCCCCTTCTAAACTGGGCCCCTTGTGGACTACCAGAAAAACAAAATGTTTGTCTCACCCCTGTACAATACTCCTTTTCCCCGAAAGTTTTTAGCCTAATGGCTTCCCTCACTTTCCCAACCAGAATCTTTGTCAGAGTCACAATCACGGTCACAGTCACCATCAGATTTCCAGCCACGGCATCCCGAAGTTTCGCGGTCCTAGCGTCTGCTGACCCCACCCTGCGCGCATTTGTGCATATCATATCACTGGGGAATGGCATGTCCCCAATGCAGCTGGGCGGCATATACCCCCTAAAATTTTGCCGCCCTAGGCCCGGGCCTTTTTAGCCTCACCTCAAATCTGGGCCTGCAGCTGCAGGTAGCACTCCCAGCTCTTCTCACACAGCCAGGTGTCCTACCTGCTGTGTCCTGCTGAGAGACACTCTGCAACATTCTAATTAACTTTAAAGGGATTCTGTCAATGGAAAACATGTTTTTTTCAAAATGGATTAGTTAATAGTGCCGCTCCAGCAGAATTCTGCACTGAAATCCATTTTTCAAAAGAGCAAACAGATTTTGTTATATTCAATTTTGAAATCTGACATGGGGCTAGACATATTGTCAATTTCCTTGCTGCCTCCAGCCATGTGACTTGTGCTCTGATAAACTTCAATCACTCTTTACTGCTGTATTGCAAGTTGGAGTGATATCACCCCCTCCCTTTCCACCCAGCAGCCTAACAACAGAACAATGGGAAGGTAACGAGATAGCAGCTCCCTAACACAAGATAACAGCTCCCTGGAAGATCTACAAACAGCACTTAATAGGAAAAGCCAAGTCCCACCGAGACTGATTCAGTTACATTAAGTAGGAGAAATAACAGCCTGCCAGAAAGTAATTCCATCCTAAAGTGCAGGCACAAGTCACATGACTGGGGCAGCTGGGAAACTGACAAAAATGTCTAGCCCCATGTCAGATTTCAAAATTTAATATAAAAATGCCTGTTTGCTCTTTTGAGAAATGGATTTCAGTGCAGAATTCTGCTGGAGCAGCATTATTAATTGATGTGAAAAAACATGTTTTTCCATTACAGTATCCCTTTAAATATCCTTTCCACAGGACAGGCTTCTTGTGGAAGCCAAGCTCCAATGTCCACGCTGGATCCGGGGAATGGAGTGTCTGGCCACTACAATCCTACAAAGTTCTGGCCCTAAACAACATAACTTTATACATCATATACACACAAAATATGTAAATTACATAAGAAGAATAAAGTTATGAGCATAGCTATAGAAACTAATCCTAACATTCTAGTATAACAAGAGACATCAAATTCTAAGTTGATTCCGTTAGGCTGTCTAGTCTTTGTTTCTTTTCTTAATAATTCAAGCCACCATATTGCTCACTCTAGGGCTTGGGATCAGTCTTTCTATGCCCATAACTGAAAAATAAGTAAGTGACCTATTAGAACAGTAATAAAAATGTTCTACAATTGCTGCAGTGCATTTTTCGTTGGTAAAATTATTAAAATGTTCTAGTATTCTATCTTGTAGTGCACGCTTAGTTTAATCCACATACTGTTTGCTACATGTAGTACAGGTTATAAGATATTTAACCAATTTAGAATTACATGTAGTAAATTGCTTTATGCTAAAAATTTTATTGGTGTAAGATAAATTAAATGTTTTTTTTTTGCTGTGCTCAGATATTTGCAAGTAATAAAACAATTGGATCCACATTATACATGCCTATAGAACTTAACCATGTACTGTTTTATTTTGTAGTTACCACAAGACTAGGAGATAATTTATCATCTAATGTTCTGGTTCTTCTGCTTACAAACTTGCGGTCCCCTTCAAGAATTTCATTTAATCGATCTGTTTGCAAAATAGCTAATTTGTAATTTTATGTTAAACTATTGAGTATTAGTGATGAGGGAATTTTTTGCCAAGTTTAGCAGCGAAAATGACGCCCATAGACTCTAATGGGTGAAAAAAATTTGTCACATGTCAAAAATTTTTTTTTGTCACCCATAGATTTCTGAGGATTTTTGACATTTCGAGAATTTCCTGCAAAGAGAAATTGGTTAAATTTACCCATCACTATGGACTACATGTCATAATACAAGAAAGATTCCCTAGTTTTTCTTTAGTTTTTCTTTAATGCCAACTGCTATGCCCTCTTAATAAATTATGTGCCTGCCCCACAAATGCACTTGTGGTTGGTCTCTTAGCATAGGGTTTTTATTTAACATATTTAAGAACTTAAACTGAAAATAGTATTATGTAAATAAATGAGTATAATGCCTACTAAGTTTGGGTCCTGGGAACTATTAAGGGTCTAAGAATTTATATTTCTGCTCAATAATCCATAGACTGGGGTCAAAAAAGTATAAAAAAAATAATTTAAGATTCACACCACCTTCCTGTGCTCTAATCACACATGCCTGTAGAGGGCATCTCTTATATGAAGGCAGATAACAAAGCACCTATCCCGATTGCATATAAAAAATTCACTAAAGGGTGAAACAATTAAATAAACTAATCAAAATAGCATTTCAAACTCTAGTTTGGGTGCATCCACACAATAATTTTAAGTAAAAATAACTCTTTCCCCATATTATAAAGGCAAGTTCCTTATTAATAATGGATCTGATCTATAGCTCTCTTTACATCCAAGGGATTTATGTGTTTTGGAGAAATACATGGAAGTTAATGTAGAAATCAAATGTGTATCTCCCTTGATACTGTTGCATACAGTTAAACAAATCAATAGCACAATCTACTCTTTTCTCTTGTGTCAGCTAGCGCTGATTACTCTCTTTCTTACTTGCTTTTCTAGTTGATGGTCTTTAGAAATTGCTCCCCAAAAAGATAAAACAGTTAAACAACTCAGGGCAATAAAAATTATGTTATATTTTTATGTGAATAAAGTGCGTATTGTTTATTTTCAACATCTAACTTTTTATATGCAATGTACTTATTTTTATAAAACCAGTACTATTCCTAATGATCTTATTCAACAAGCCTTTCTAGCAGGAGAAACAGAGAATCGGGATTCTGTCAGCTAGCGGGTCATGAAAACTTAGGGTAAATCAAGGTCTAAATTCAATTAATATACAAAGAAGGTTATAAGGTAAGGCCCTAGCTTTTTTAGATTTGAGTTTGTCATGGTTTGTTTGGGGGATGCTCAAGCATGTACCCTCACTTCTCTACATTTTAAGTTTTAGTTGATTATATTTTTACTTTTAACAGGGCAAGCAAAATATACCTTGTAATGTCTGATTAGATTAGATCAAATTTAATTCTGTCTTGAACCAACTGTGTATCCAATAAAATGTTACATTTTTGGTATTTAGATGTGTCTCCATTGTCTAATATTAGTTTAGACAAAAGGTTGTGGACTATTCTTATAGTCAAGCCCAGAATTATTTCATTTTGAGGCCTAATGTTTTAGATACTACTTCTGTTACAACAGTTCAATTAACCTAGACGTAAATATGAACCTAGACTTGAATATGCTCCTATAATAGTTTTACATGTTTATACAAACTTAATAGCTGCCCCATTCGATGATGTAGCTGTTAGCTGGAAGAACGACTCTCAAATTATCTTTCTGATTTCTTAATTTACATCTATTTGAAAGGCCAATGTGTACTTGACATATTTAAAGTGCTTCCTCTGCTATTTTCAATATAGAATTGTAAAATGCCCTGTGGGGCATGTAGACACTTCAGATGTCGAGCACACTCTTTCTTTATTTTATTTATGGTATATTCAGCATATATAAATTTAAAAAATGTTAAATGTACCTGCATTTAGTAAGCGTGTTCATTGTTCCAGTCACACTACAGAAATGTTCTCTTTACTATTTCTATTTTATCTAGAAATGAGTATATAATGAGATAATGAATTTGTTATTAATATAATAGCTATATTTTCTTAATATTATCAGTCCCATTGACTCGAAATTCGACCAATCTCCTAAAGAAACTCCAATGTCAGGAAGGCTGTCAGGAAGGCTGCAAACATCACCAAATCGATCCCATTGACATATACAGCAATTCAGTGGGTTTAAGGTGGTGAATAGTCAAATTTGAGCTCTTAATGGGCCAGAGCAGGGGTCAGCAACCTTTACTATCAAAAGAGCCATTTTGCCCCCTCTTCCAATGAAGAAAAATAGTCTGGAGCCGCATAACATAACACCGTTTATAAACTTTTAAAAGTTTTTTTTAATTTTAACTGTTACAACAACAGAATGAAACAAACAAATATGCAGTGTGCATGTGTAGGCCTACTTTGAAATAAATTAAACACTGAATAGCCCTATTAAATACTAATGTTCTAATCTGTTTAAAGGCGAGGGCTATAGACGTCATTAAAATATGCGTCACAACCACGTCTATTGCTCTGGAGGCTTCTCTCTTGTTTTGAGTGTGCGTCCGCGGTAAGGACTATAATGCATCATCTTGCTGCGGCACGATCTTGCCTGGGATGTCTATACAGGCCTCGCACCTGCTGGCGGCATCTTGAGTGTGCGCAGTGTGCGTCTATAGACGATGTGAAAGGCAAAGCCGCAAGACTGAGCCACAGCAAGCAGGATGAAGAGCCGCATGAGGCTCCGGAGCCGCGGGTTGCCTACCCCATGGCCAGAGTATGGTAAATCTCAAAATTTTAATTTAAATTAAAACTCGAATCGAGTTTGGATAATTCACAACTCGAATTTGAGAGTTTTAACCAAAAACATTTTGAAAATTCAAATTCAAATTTTCACTCGACCCTTAATAAATCTGCTGTCTATGTTGATAAATGTAAAGTCATGCACTTGAGATGTAAAAATATCTAAGCCATTTATACCCTTAATGGAACTGCACTAGGCAAATCCATAATAGAAAAGGATTTTGATGACTTTGTAGATAATAAACATGGCTGTAGCAAGCAATGCCAGTCAGCAGCTTTAAGGACAAATCTATGCCCCTATATTAAAGGGGCATAGATTTGCAGGATGAGGGAGATATTCTTCCACTGTTTAGAGAACTGGTAAGGCCCCATTTCGACTATGCCATACAGTTTTGGTCTCCATTGCTCAAACAGGACATTATTGTATTGGAGAGGGTACAGAGAAGGATAACTACGCTGGTAAAAGGTATGGAAAGACTGGCCATGTTGGGGTTGTTAATGCTAGAGAATAGGTGTTTAAGGGCTGATATCATAAATATGTATAAATATATAAGGGGATCATATAATAATCTCTTTAATGCTTTATTTACCAGTAGGTCTTTCCAGCTGACACAAGGTCACCCATTCTGATTAGAATAAAGGTGTTTCCATCTAAATATTCTAAAGGTGTTTTTCACAGTGGGAGCTGTGAAGATATTAAATTCCCTCCCTAAATCAGTTGTATTGGCTGCTACTTTAGATAGCTTTAAGAAGGGGTTGTATGGCTTTTTAGCAAGGGAGGAAATACAGGATTAAGAAAGATAGCTCTTAGTACAAGTTGATCCAAGGACTGGTCCAATAGCCATTTAGGAGTTAGGAAGGATTTTTTTCCGCTCTGAGGCAAAATATTTTTTTTTACCTTCCTCTGGATCAACTAGCAGTTATGCAAGTTATATATAGACTTGATGGATTTGTCTTTTTTCAACCTAACTATGTTACTATGTTACTACGAAGTCATTAGTTTAGAACATGTGCCTGTAAAATCAGTTATATCTGGAAATTACCATCTTAATGACCATTGGAGGAGAAATGCGAAGGGAAGCATTGTAGATTGGTAATAAAATAGTGATGAGCGAATCTGGTAATAAAATAGGAAATTCTAAACACAATGAAGTCAATTTTTTTTTATGTGCGACAATATTTTATGCAAGTGACTTTTTTTCTCAAATGCTTCAATTGTTAGTCGGGTGGTCCCTCACTCCAAAAGCATCAGGGCTCTATCAAGTGACTTTTTTTCTCACTTCAAATGCAGTAATTGGAGTGATGGGTCAATGGGCATTTTTTTCTTATTGTGACTTTGTTGTCTCAGTGATATTTTTGTCTTGGCGACTTTTTGTCCAAATGCATTAAAGTCATTAGCCATTTTTTCTCACTCCAAATGCATTAAAGTCAATGAGAGTTTTTCCTTATGGCGACATTTTATTGCAGAAAATGTCTTACACTTCAAATTTTTGCTGCAGTTTCCTGAAAAAATGCACAGATGGCGAAATGTGGAATTTCGCAGCTAATCCATGCCTGGCGAAAAATTTTACTCATCACTAGTAATAAAATGAAATAATATTACAAAGATCCATGGTGTCCCTTGTTTCTATGGTCTCTAACAAGATACTGAAGATCTGTCAGCGTTTGAACCTTTGTCATTGAAACATTCAGAAAGATCTATAATGATTTTTGGATCTACTTAGCCATATAATGATTCAGATAGAACTACAGTAGTTCCATCAGGAAAACATTGATTCAAATCTATCTAGTTTATATTAATTCACTAGGGAAGTGCAAATGTGGTTCAATTAACCAAATATCTATATTGTGAGAATAACAGCAAAAACAATGCCCATAACCTTCTATAGGATCCAATATCTAAGTAGTCGTTTAGTGAATCTCTGATGCTGGTACAATGTTAACAATGATAAATAATTGGTCATAAATCAGGGAAATGTTTGTTTTTCCATTTTGTTTCCTATTTGAAGAGTTGATAAACCTGTATTAAATTTCTAAATGTTCATGTTAATTTTTAATTCTCAGTCTCATTTTATTCCTGTTTGAGTTTATTATTATTTCAGTAAATTCATAGATATGTAGAGATTAAAGTGAACCACTTTGTAACATGGTGCACAATAATACCTTTTAGTAGTAATTGGCTATATTAATTGGATAGGGTGCACACTACTGTCTAAGAACAGAGGGGACTTGTAGTTACACAGAAGAAGAGAATAAAATGGAGGTCCACACAGTTTTGCAGATGAACACAGGAAAAACTCTATTCATAGTCACCAGTACAGCTTCTCCAATAATAGTATAATACAAACCAGGGGCTCTGTATTGCACAAACCACAGGCACAGACCATTCTATTATGATTTTTATGTGATGGCTGCTTCTATTAATGCCGTTACATTATGGTTTAGATGATTTCTTGGACAAGCATAATATCCAGGGCAATTGTGATGTTATAGAGCTAGTTAGTATAGATATTGGTATATATAGTTTATTTACAGTAGGTGATTGTATAAATAGGTCTGTATGAGTATGTTTATATATGGCACTAGTGTTTGTTTGGAGGGGTTACTTGATCTTTCAATCCGTCTTAAAGGAACAGTAACACAAAAAAAATTAAAGTGTTTTAACGTAATTAGAATACCATGCAGTGTTGTCCTGCACTGGTAAAACTGGTGTGTTTGCTTCAGAAACAATTATACATAGTTAAATAGTTACATAGTTAAATCGGGTTGAAAAAAGACAAAGCATCCCCTCCAAATGGAACCCAGCATCTATACACACACCCCTCCAAACACTCACATACAATTTATATACCCATATCTATACTAGCTATACTTTACATATACAAGTTGCTGAGTAGCCATGGGGGGCAGCCATTCAAGACATAGGCTACATAGCAGATAAAAGATGCACTCTGCAGAATACCATTGTATCCTATTACAGATGTTGTATGTTACTTGCTAAGTCTCCTGTGCCTTTTCTCCTTTTCCAGCTTAAATGACTGCCCCCATGGTTACACAGCAGCTTGTTTTCAGAAGAAGTACAAATAAATAAAGTCACGTGACTACAACTTTCAATAATTCATTTACGCACTTGCAAGCAGAAAAATAAAATCTGTATCTACAGAAAATATAAGTAAATCAGGTATGCTCGGTTCTAATCAATATGTTCCATGTTGTTTCTTGTTTATTGAATTTTTACATAAATAGTGTCTTAGATGGCGAATTATTTTCTAACATTTCTTCCCCTCCCAAGATACTTATCAGTGTTTAACCCAGGTACACATATACTTTAGTAAAGCATTGCCTTAAAATTGCATTAAGATAACTCCACCTCTCTGTTTCTTTAATGTTTTTGTAAGGTGAGCATTGGACTGCAGCACCTGTTGCTACTCCATCAACACATGATAACATCTGCCACATGTCTACCACCATACCATATGAAAGCAGTGCCAGGAAAATGTGGCTCAAGTAGGTGTTACATGTAAAGGTATTTATTTTCATGGGACAGTTCATCCAATAACTGTTTCCTGGGCCAGGTACATTTGACAAAAAAATGCCTTTGTGTAACTTATACCATCTACTTGATCCATGGAACTTTCCTGACGTCATTGTTGCTTTGGAAACTGCAGCAATGATAAGGTTTCAACACTGGAGAACAGAAGAGGCGCTTCAGAAGTATGTTTTTTTTGTACTGCACATTTTTAGAAATGCATCTTTTTGTGGTTGTTGTTTAATATAAATTTGCATAGCAATGTTCTTTCTAACCTAGAGACATGCATAGTGTGATACAGCTTATCAATGTGTGACATGTTGTACTAAATCATGTTTATCATATCAGTTATTAGAGAATAAAATGATTGTGACTTTTCTAAATGTATTAATGCAAAAATGTAATTTTACACACATGTTCCACTAGATCAGGGGTCCCCAATCATTTTTACCCATGAGCCACATTCTGGTGTAAAATAATGTTGCAGAGCAACACAAGCATGCAAAAAGTCCCTGGGTTACCAAATAAGGGCTGTGATTGGGAACTGGCAGATTCTATATGGACTTGCAGCCAACAGGAGGTTCTGTTTGGCAGTAAACATGGTTTTTATGCAAATAAACCTTGCCTTTAAGGCAATAATTAAAAAATAAGTAACTGCTTTGAGGACTGTGAGCAACATTCAAGAGGTTGGAGAGCAACATGTTGCTCACAAGCTACTGGTTGGGGATCACTGCTCTAGATAATGCTAAACTGCAAACCCTCCATATGAAAACTGACACTGGATTGTGAAGTTGCATCTCATTCCAATCTTAAGGAACTCTAGTTGTACACCTATGTTTGGGATTTCCCTGTTCTAGTTTTAGATTGTTTGATTAGCATTACACTTGCTGTAACAGAATTCAGAGCATTCAATGAGCTCTATATCAATAGCAAATTTGTGTTTCCTTGTCATATATACGTGTTTGTGTGGCTGCCAACATGAGGTACTGATTTCTTTATGCTTGTTATGCAGAATAAAAGTTTACAAATGAAATTGTGTGGAAAAAATAAATTTCTGGGATTGTACAATAAAGGGACACATACTCAAAGCTGATTTATTTTCTATGACTATTGTTATGATTAGTATCATAATCCTATACAGGTATGGGATCCCTTATCCTGAACCCCATTATCCGTTTGTTTTAATATTAATGGTATGAGGTGTGTGATTATAGACTCAAGGAAGACCAGCACTATTTAGTCCAGGTAATGCCTTACCATGGCTAAAATATCAATTTCATCATAAATCAATTATCCTAACTGTATATTGTTGTAAAGTGAGAGGAAACCCACTGGAAACCCAGAGACAACAAACAAATTCCATGCAGAAGGTGCCCTGGCTGGAAGGCAAAGCAGCAATGCCTTTTCAGTATATTTTCTAAACGAAAAAACTCACCTGCATATGAATATTGTAGCTTATCTGAGTTTAAAGATAACGGAAAGCCTCCATAGTAGAAGGCCGTATATGACGGGGCACTTTAAATCTGTAGCATAGCTTGCCCCACTCTCCTTTGTATTTGCTTGTGGATATATATGTAGAGTGAACCCATACACTGCTGGGAACTTGCTCCAGCAAGAAGTCCAAGGGAGGTAATTTTTTTTACATGGACCTTTACAATGTATTATCTGTAATACAAAAAATATTTTTGTTTCAATATTTACAATGGTTTTTTCCCCATTCATTCACTGTATATGTTGCACATAGCATCAATGAGCCCATATGACCTGCTCTGATGACATACACAAATGCAAATAGAGGCTTTAATGGATGCAAAGGAACACCAGCTGCCACTATATCCAGGGTTCCCATAGCTGGTTGTGCCAACTAATGCCAGTGACTTGCATCTAGTAAAATGAGATTCAAAGCCGGGACAAAGTGCCCCCAGAAATTATTTAGAATTCAAAATACCAACTGTTTTGGCATGTTGATTTTGCTTACACATCTAAATTATTGTTTTGGGGAAATTAACTACATTGTGAATTGTGTTCAGCAAAAGGCTCTTCCTGCCTTCTTTAGGTTATCTTTACTATCAGTAAGGTTAGTTATGACTCCCCACAAAAAGAAACAGGAACAAACAATGTACAATGCAAATGTTACCTGGAAATCAGTTAGTCACCTTAGAATGCAAAGGAGATGACACACAGATGCTTGGCAAGAATTATCCAAGTGGAGATTACCCTAAGGCTATGTATAGTGAAAACAACTCCAATACAATTCTAACTCTGCCCTGTCCATAACCTCCCCATGACCTGGGATTGCCAGGGCTCAAGTCGTGTCTTTTCAGGAAACATAATCAGATCCATTATTAACAAATTGTAGTTCCACCCCACTAATTGCTTTCCCCCATCCATTTTTCACTCTGCATGGAAATATGCTTCCTTAGGGGGTAGAGAGACAGCATTAAACTGAACCTCCCCTTCTATTAGTCTTAGATGAAAATGTATAGCTTTATATTCCATTCCTTAACTTAGAAAAGACTGAAGGTGGGTTAAATTATCCAATTATTGGTACCTGGGCCAATGAGCCGATAATGGCAATTTGGTTCAGAATGATGCACTAAATTAGTATTGCTTAACATGTCTGGCCAGTGTAATGCATAATTATGCATAAGTGCATTAGTTATCACATACAGTAGTCCTTAAAATGTGAATGATTAAAAGAGAAGCACAAGCAGCTCCTGTATCAATCAGTATTTGTATGTATATGGTGCTTATTTTTCAAAGGTCGAATTTCGAAGTTATGTGAATTTTTTTTAACTCTACTAAATTCAATGTACTCAACTTGAATGGGAGGTTATTTATAAAAAAAAAAAAACTTGAACGTCTAACATTCGATCTAATAGGAATGACCCGAAAATTCTTATCAAATGCGAATCCAATTGGATTGAGTTTTCCTAAGAAAGAAAACTTGAATGTCTTGAATGTTATTAACATTGCCATTTAATTCTACATGAAATCAGCAGGTTTTAGGTTGCAAAGTATCGAATTACAGCTGTTTCCGTAGTTGAGGTGTGATAGATCTCACATTCAAATTCAAATTCGAGTTGGTGGTTATTTTAATTTACCATTCGAACCTTAGTAAATCTGCCCCCCGTATGTTTGCCATATACTCCCTCCTATTGTACAGCACTGCAGAATATATTACAGCTACAGGTATGGGATCAACTATCCAGAAACCTGTTATCCAGTAAGCTCTATATTACAGAAAGTGCTTCTCTCATATACTCCATTTTATCCAAATATTCCAAATGTTTTTAAATCATTTCCTTTTTCTCTTTAATGATTAAACAGTACTATGTATTTGATCCAAACTAAGATCTAATTAATCCTTATAGGAAGCAAAACCAGCCTATTGGATTTATTTAATGTTTACTTTATTTTTTAGTAGACTTAAGGCATGGAGACTCAAATTATGGAAAAATCAATTATTTATGCTTGTCGCTTTCTGCCCTGTTTTCCTTCCAACTGCCTAAAATGTAAATCGCCAGTAGGGAAACATACATGACATGGCTAATTTCCAAGGGATAACTTCACACCACGTATGCTGCCCCACCGGCAAGTTGCAAATATCTTTACAAATGACTTTATAGTTTCTAAAAATTACAAGATCTTTCATTAGGCAACATTTTATTTTTGAATTTACATCCCTTTTAATGATGATAATAACAATAATACCAGGATTCTTCAGCATGGAAAAGAGCATGGCGCTCCAAGAATATAATATAATACGTAATAGATGGTTAGAAACACTAAGAAAAAATATGCTCTATATACATATTTATTTATGAATATATATAAATATATTACAGAGTTACATTAGAAGTTTTTTAGAGCCCACATAAAGAATATTTATTGCTTATTTACTTGTCATAGAGATTACTTTGTTTCAGTAACTCATCATCATGTGATAGTGACAAAGAAACAGCACAGCTTTCCAAATGAAATAAAAGTGCTTTCAGAAATAAAGTAAATTCTCACGATCCATGCTAAAACTCTAACAAGCTTATTCACTGTTTTTTTTTTAATTTGGTTTACAAACACAACTCTGTATATTCACATGTAGGTTATAGCCTCGGGCAACAAGAGGCGGACTGGACTGCACTAAAACCGTGAGGCTTGGCAATTTTCAAGTAAGGACAAGGGTGGAATAAGTAGCATAATTGTTCCTTAGGAGTAATCGTGGAACCTCTCCTGTTGTGAATTACACATGGGTTTACCCTTTGACCTCAGCAACTTCAGAAATGCCTAGTAGATATCCTAAATCTGTGTTGAAAGCTCCTATCAGTGACATATTGGAACATTTTCTGCCACATAAGATTTATGCCAAAAACTATATTAGATTGCATTTATTACTCCCACGGCCTACCTACAGACAATCCCAAATTCATTTAACTTCAGTCTATCATCTATCTATTCATGTTTTGCTTATCTATCCATCTATCTATCTATCTATCTATCTATCTATCTATCTATCTATCTATCTATCTATCTATCTATCATTTATCTATTGTCTGTCTGTCTGTCTGTCTATCTATCATCTATCTATCATCTATCTATTCATGTTTTATCTATCTATCTATCTATCTATCTATCTTTCTATCTATCTATCTATCTTTTTAAAGATATGGATTATTTGATTATAATGGAGTCTATGGGAGACAGCCTTTTCGTAATTTGGAAGATTCTGGATAACAGGTTTAGGGATACCATACCTGTATACATCTATCTTACATCTAACTATCTATTTATCTTTCATGTATTACATATCTCATCTATTTATTTATTTATCTATATATCTATCTAATCTACCTATCTCCACATGGTCAAATCAGTTTGACCTCATTTTATACATCTTAACAGCATTAGGGAACGAATAAATGATGCTAATTCCTCATTAGATACGAATCTAAGCAGTAAAACTGAGTCTGGCTGCTGGTAATATATTTACAAACTATGCAGAAAATCAAGACCCTTTAACATTCACAGAGTATTTGGCAATTGTTTTCTTATTGCAACTAACTTTACTGCCTAATTGTTCAGCAGACATTAGACATTAGATTCACAAATGTTATACCCGTACAGCTCTAAGAATATTCAGGAGAGAAAAGAGGTATGCATAGTTAAGAGTCTTTGCATCATCTAAAAATGGCTTTCTGTTTGTACACATGTAAATTTGCACATAATCAGGGTAAGAAAAAACATTATGTTTTATGTGTCAATATTAAAAACCATGCAAGAGAGATAAATCCAGGACCAAATAAGAGATTTCTCTTAATATGGAATGAGTCTGGTAGCAAAATGATTTTTTCAGATTACATTTTGTGGAATAAATATGAAGCAAAAATAAGAACATGTGATATAGCACTTAATGCCAATGTACCTATTTACCAGAATTTACTCTAGGTGAACAGGCCTTATGTAGATATCAAAAACAGGCAGCTATACAAAGCAATTAAAGGAGAAGGAAAGCTACGGAGGCATTTTATTGCCAATAGATTAGCTGCAATAGTGCAAGCTAGAATGCTATATTTATTCTGTAGAATGTTTTACCATACCTGAATAAAAAGCTCTAGAAGCTCTCTGTTTGTTTAGGATAGGAGCTGCAGTATTAACATGGTGTGACATCACTTCCTGCTTGAGTCTCTCCCTACTCTGGGCTCAGATTACAGTAGAGAAGGGGGGGGGGGAGAGGAGCAAACTGAGCATGCTCTTGCCCAGGGCAATGAGGTTTAAGCTGAAGGCAGGAAGTCTGATACAGAAGCCCATGTGTACACAATAGAAGGAAAGAAATGCAGTGTTTCTTTTGACAGGGGACTCAGAGCAGCATTACTTTGGGGGTTTACTGGTATATTTAGATGGACCTTTCTGATAAGGCTTACTTAGTTTTAACCTTTCCTTCTCCTTTAAGAAATAATTTTAACTACTTTATAGCATTTTGCAGGTTTTTATCAGTGATGCAATTCCCTATTTTCATTACAATTCCTATTTGATGCAGCGATTTTAGCACTGTTTTCATAGGCAGAATATCCGTTAAAGAAGAGTTAAGGGTATGAATAGGACATATTTATATTTACAGGGGACTTACTGTAATTATTGATGGTGGAGTGCAATAAAACTGGGGATAAAGGTTTATGGCACTCTGGTACTGTGGTAGTCAAAAGAACAGTGGGGGACAATTGGCTTGTAGTCACTCCATATTTATTTGAAAGAGAAATGTAGTTGCTGTCAGGAGGAGTGCTCACTTTTATGTTACAGGAGGAAGCCTACCTGACAGCATGTTTGTCCTTAATGTGAACAGGAAACAGCTGTAGGCAGGAAAGAGCATTTTGCCCGCTACGTTTGGTCTTGGTGTGCCATAGGCTTGAAGCTATAAAAGATAAATTGTACAGAAAATGTGACTATTAGTGACATGGAATCATCTAATAACCTACATCTAAAGAAAGAAAAACAAGACTTAAGGAATTAAGCATTAACTTTGGAAGCAATGGGGTGTTATTACTCTTCATCTTACCCCGTTTCATGTTACACATCTCAGCAAGTGTCTTATTGACCACAATACATTGCTTTGTTGGCACAAAGGTATCTCTGAGCAGAGCTAACTGACAATATATTCAGCTCAAGTTTGGATATATCCATTTAAGCCCTAAAGGTAAA
Organism: Xenopus laevis; assembly: GCF_017654675.1. Lineage (NCBI taxonomy): Eukaryota > Metazoa > Chordata > Amphibia > Anura > Pipidae > Xenopus > Xenopus laevis. The sequence continues at coordinate 76,280,007 of NC_054382.1, read as the reverse complement.
ACAAGATAAATTAAAAGCAAAGATACATCTGCATGATAGGTTATTGCATTGAAGTTCATATTAACCAACCTTAATTTAATTTCATGAAATAGACGTCAGGTGCCACTTTAAGTATGTATCTAAGGTAGGCTTTTTCTAAGAGCAACTAAAACTCTGTCACTCCTAAGCTGCACTTCTCTTTGACTCCCAGCTTGAATAGGGACTGCTGTCTGGAAGCAGTAACTTTAACTCTAAGTATGCTGATGAGGCCTGTCTGTGTGATCTTCATAAATAGAATAGGGTAGGGAGACAGCTCAAAGCATGGCTTGTTTACAGAAGGACAGAGGAAAACAGCTAGACATAAATGAGGGCTGACGGTTTCATGAAGCACATTTGGTTGATCACAGATTCAATCCGACTGCCCTGAACTGAGCGATGATCCGTACAGTATGCAAAATTCACTTCCTTGCTGGTCTGTGCCCACCAGCCTCGCAGCAGCCCCTCAGCAATGGCTTTGAGTGGAACCAGAACTGAGCACAGCATTGTTTTACCCAATTCCTTTTGACAACAATCACATTCTTTTAAAAACTTCATAGGTTTTACTTGTCACTGGTTATAAATTAATTCTTTTCTTGGTTGCCTTTCTAGCTCTTCTCATAGAAAATGTTTTTCCATTTCATCAAATCAATGGCACATACCATCTCAGGCATAAAAAATAAGCACTTGAAGGTTTAATACGAAAACTGGATGCTCGATTCATTAGAAAAAAAAATATTGTACACTGGTTCCTCCACTAGTTCTTTTCTTTCAAACGATAATGACACAATCACATAATGAGTGTTATTAAAAGTAAAACGATTTGTATAAAGCCTGCATATAAATACCAAGAACCTCAAGCAAAACTCATAGAGGCATATAGTAAAAACACAATGAAAGCACTGAGGTGTCTGCTTTGTAATGAATAGCATGGCTTCATGCAGAAATTTAAATGGTTTCTTACAAATGTTATTCCCTTTGTACCAAGAAATAAAAAACATTTCCCACTAATAACTCTCATATGTAGATAAGCATTTCACACAACACCAATGTTTGATTACTACATCTCTGTGTGCTTGTGAAAGCCAATCACATAAAACTTAAAGATATTCAATATTTCATAGCAAACAGTAATGGCTGTATAATCAACAAAATCAGTAAGTGTGATTTTTTGAACCTTTCAAAATTAATTCATTCTTAGTTATGCAGCATAATGTGTTATATCTAAATGAGTAGCACCAGTGAGGATGAACTGAAAGAAACTGAAAGACATAGATAAATGATTGGTTTTGCTACAGGAATGCAAGAAGTACTAAGTAAAGTACTAAGTAAAATGCTATGGGTAGTAGAAACAGTGTATTCACCTTTATATATTGATCCCCACGACTATATCTTGGGTCAAAATGTAAATACGGGAGCACTCACTGGTCCATACAAGAAGAGTTCTGTTGTGCTGTCACTTGTAAACTCCCCTGAAAAGTATTGTTTTATAGATGATCACAAGGATTGTTTTATCTAGCATTAAAGTAAAGTGATATTTAACCTTGTAAAAAGGGCAAACTAATAAACACAAGTGACTAAATAAATACATTACCAAAGAAAATGTAAAAAATGAAAGAAAAGAAAATGACTCATGTTGAATGAAGAGGACACATTCATCTTTAATCTCAGTGAAGCCACAAAAATAAAGCTAATGCATAAACATTATGGAAATAAGGACTTTATATACATGTAATTATGCATAGTGTGAGCAGCATTTGGTTCAAGTAGTGAGTGCATAATTAGTAGTGATGGGCGAATTTATTTGCCAGGCACAAATTCACGGTGAATTTACGCGTTTCGCCGCCACCGAATAAATTACTAAAATTGCAGCGAAAATTCGCCCGCGTCCAAATATTTTTGACAATTCTGACGCCCATTAAAGTCAATGGGCAGCTAGAATATTTGGACGCCGGCATCAAAATTCACATTTCGCAAATTTTATGCCGTTTCGCAAATTTCACAGGAAATTCGCGAATTTTTCAGCGATACGGGAGAAATTCATCCATCACTAATAATTAGCTGTGTATAGGGCAAAAATTTCCAGCTACAACAGTAACATCGTCGAGCTTTTCAAAACAACATATTCAGTTATTACAAACCATTTTGATGGATGACAAACTAAATGTCACACCAGAAGACACTGTTATTACTATGGATAAAATAATTGCACTGCTAAGTGATTTTATTGGGTTGACCCTTTTATTTTGTAAAGAATGATGGACGAATCTGACCCGTTCTGCTTCACCAAAAATTGGCGAAACAAAGAAAATTTGCCGAAATGCATTGAAAGTCTATGGGTCACAAATTTTTGACCTGTGAAAATTGTCCGTCATTTTCGCAGCGAAACGTGGCGAAACATTTTACTCATCACTTGTAAACTTCATAAACCTGCCCAGACATAAGAGAACATGAGCAGAGATCTGTCTGTAGCACTAGCCCTTTTCGTGGTAAGAGATAAATGCTCGGTGTGCAAGCAGGACTGTGCCTCTGTTTTATTCACACACCATAAACAACTAAAGAGTTCATTCATCTGGATCCCAAAGCAAACAGCTGAAGGAGCCACAAGCAGGCAATTCTGCTCTTTTAGAGGATACACAGTTACTCTTGGGACAAAAAAAACAAAAAACAGTCCAACAAATAGTTTTACAATCCTACTAATCCTGTAGAAGTTTTCTCACCTTTCCAAAACAGCTCCAGCTCCAGGTCTGATACTGCACCTCTTCTCAAATACAAGTGAGGCTAAAAACACCTGACTAGGCAATCCTTTTACGGACATTTGCTCTGCTTCATAGAACATTGTCAATCCCTAACACTCCTTTTGTGCTGTTAGCTGTTCTTTAAATAATTTTGGAACAGACTTTACTCCATGCGCATTGTTCTGCAAGAGTATGGTGTAACTGCATTTCTGTCTTGTTACAGATATCATTTGTGATACTTTATTTGTAATAAGGTGAAGAATAATGGGCTGTTGACTAAATACTGCAATTGAACACATTTTTCCGATGCAGTATTACTTAGTGAGCAATAAATTGGTTTGTAAAACAGTTGTTTGGAAAGAAATGATCAAAAATGCTACCTACTGATTGGTTGCCCTGGGCAAACTTAGAAGGACTCATTTACGAGTGCAAGTGCAAGTTGTACAGTTCAATTTTAGGTGCAAACCACAATTTTTAGCCAGAATGCAGCTTTTTCATCATTATTCCAGTGTCATTGCAGCCATGAGGAGATGCTGTGCTTGGTGCAGTTGCACCAGATATGTTAAAACAAAAACTTTTGAGGTGATGGAAGATCCAGGGTTCTCTAGGGAAGCTCAGTGTCAATATATGCCAACTATTTAATACCACTGTAATCATTGTTACTGATAGGATCATGCTGTACTCCATATCTTGACTGTGTATATTGGAATATGGGAGATCAAAATAAGTCGGGGTTTTCTGGATCCCCTTGTTAGTCTATGGATTTTGTCCCTTGCCCCATTTCTCTACTCTTATATGAAGTTGGAAGGGGGTTGTTTTTATCCTCTATTGACAACACAGTGGTGCAGTAGTTAGCAGTGAGTACTCCTACATTCCATAAATATAATGACAGTTTAGCTGGCCCCTTATACGTTTCAGAGTGGTGTCTATGAATATGAGGGACCCCTATAAGCAATACAAGGCACAATGTTTGTCAAGGTGCTGTAACCTATAGCAACCAATATGATGTGGCTAGACTTCTATCAAACATTGCAATTTTTACTATAAACCCCATCAATTTTAGTTCCTGCTTTAATTAACATTAAACTCTGAAATATAGTGCTGGTTCTCTACAACATGAGTGTCAATACTGTAGATTTTTACAATCAAAAGAACAGGGATTAAAGTGTTGGCGACAGTCTCCATGTTAACACGTTAAACACATACAAAACTCGATTAGTGTTATAGGACCTGTCTGCATAATCATCAGAAACCCTAAATTCTCACTAACAATTAGTTCTTAACCAGTTTATTTTAATATAACAAAAGAACAGATGCAAAGCTAATTTCATTCTACAGTATGTATCCTTTCACCCCACCGCATCCTGCATTTTTCTGGAAATTCTTTTCCATTTTAACTGTTCCAGCCCTGTGACTAATTCTTTTTTCAGATTTTGCGAAATGATTTGTTGGAAGCCAATCAGCAATTTCTTTTCTAAACTTTCCAGAGGAGGAGGGTTCTGCCTTTCTCATATGTTTGATATAGATTAAAGAAACAGTAATACAAACAATTTAAATGTCCTACATTCAAACATCATGTTTTTACTCAATATTGGCAAGTACGTTGTTTCTGTGCAGAAGCTATCCTGATTTGTATGTTTTTCATCCTCAGTAAGGAACCATGAATAACTTTTGACCTTAGTTTTCACCACTCAAGTTCATAGTACTATAATTATTATAATCTAAACAGTTTATCAGACATTTGCTAAGCAGCATGTGGGCTGAAGTTGTACAGGACCCTGCAAAACAATCTTCACACCTACAGTAAAGCTTATTTTCGTAAGCATATTACATGTGTACAACATAGAGGGGAAGTAAACAGTATCTCTTTATTTTGAAGGGAAAAATACCCTTCTTTTTACATGACCTGGGTTTATATAAAAAGGTATATAAATTGCAAAAAAACATTTTTTTGCACTTACTGGACTCCTCGGATAGCAAGGAGTCAAGCTAACAGACCATTTCTCCACACAATTCAGCTACCAGAGTTATTCAACCTCTCCCTGACCATGTTCCATGTTGAAGTGATGGATTCTGGGTAGTGATGGGCAGATAAATTCACCAGGCACGAATTTGGTATTTTCAGGATCTTTTACAAGTTTAGTTTTTGGAGACAGACCTAAAGTGGTGTTCATTTTATGTTTTTCCAGTTACACAGAGCAGTGGCAGTTCTCAATGGAGGACTCTCTTGCATTGTTTGGGTCTCTGACCCCTGAAAACCCGGAGAAAAGATTCATACATGATCTTTATGAAAACAGCCTTGAGGTTGCTAGCCGAAACATCCCAGCATGCTTTAATCCTTGATAACACTGAAACCTGCAATGCAGCAAAACTCATGCTTGAGCAACAATGTTTCTAGAGCAAACTTTTATTATATTATAGTTCTCAATAAGCCTTATAGCAGTTAAATTGGACAACACTGCTCATTGTACAGGTATGGGACCTATTATACAGAATGCTTGGGACCTGGGGTTTTCCATATAATGGATCTTTCCGTAATTTGGATCGCCATTCCTTAAGTCTGCTAGAAAAGAATATAAACAATAAATAAACTGAATAGGCCACTTCTGCTTCAAATAAGGATTACTTATATCTTAGTTAGGATCAAGTACAAGGTACTGTTTTATTATTACAGAGAAAAAGGAAATCATTTTTAAAAATGTGGAATATTTACATAAAATGGAGTCTATGGGAGATGACCTTTCCATAATTTGGAGCTTTCTGGATAACAGGTTTTCGGATAATGGATCCCATACCTGTAAAGTTCTTTAAAACACATAATAGGTGCTAATTGCAAAGCAAGTATAATATGTTTAAAGATGAGATGTATAACCGAAAAAAAAAGTTTTTTTGCTATAGTATTTAAATGTCCCTATACCTTGTGATAATATATTATTATAAAATATTTTTTTACAATGGGTACATGAAACACTTGTGACCTTCATATGTTATTTATTTTAACTTTACTTATCCTTTTTTATTTAATTCTTCCACTCCTGTTGTTCAATTAGTGTTTGACCCCTTTAGCATAGATGTAAATTAAATGACATTTCAATGCCATCCCATATTTAAAATTCTGTGTTAGTTGTGGATCATAAATGATGATCTTCGTTCTTTAGCTAATTTATTCATTTAACAATTTCCCTCCAGAAGTTCCAGCAGAAGGCTCTGAAGCAAGCTAAGCAGAATAAATCCAAGTCGGCTGAATTTCTGATGGGTGAGCCTTGCTTGATGAGTTATTGCTCATAATTTGTGTAAGGATTAATTAACTAATTACAGACAAATGGCTGTGGGCGAAATTTTGTTCTTGCTTGTCATGGCGCAATTTGTAATTATTTTAATCATTTATTCTCTTTTTTGTGGGGGGGGGAGTTAATTTTAACCTAATTCTGTTTTGGTGACATTCTAGGACAATACACTCAAATCTTTCAGTGAAGGAATTACTAGAAGGAATTTTCTACGTGTCATTGACATTTATTTTTTTGGGTTTTTTTGCAGTAACATGCATCTTTGACCACTTTTTGCACTAAAAGTAGACAGGGCTGAAGCAGAATACACTGAAAATATACTTTTTAACTTTACAAACAGAAATATTTAAGAATATCAATCTTCAGATGTGACAAGAAGTATAGCACCATTGCAACTCACCAAAAAGACTTCATGCAAAAAGTCAGTTCTGAGCCAGGAGGTGAGACTACCCTCTTGATTACAAAGAGTAAATTACAGTGCTTCCCTTCAGTGTTGGACTGGCCCACCGGGATACCAGGAAAACTCCCGGTGGGCCCAGGTGTGTGCTTTTCCTAGCCAAAGTTATAAAGTAAATTCCATATATGCAATTTATGTCATGAATTAAAAATAAAAGCCTGCAAAATGTTACTCAGCTTAGAATTATGTCTATACAGTACCACATATTTTGATAAAACTTTGAATGAGAGTATACAAGTTTACATTCTTTAAAACAAAACAAACGTGTACCCAGCCAAGGGAACCACAGCCCATTAGCAGTAAAGATCTGTGCCTCCAAAAATGCCACTGTAACTCCTCATCTTTTCTACTGATTCACTGCACATTCTCTGTGCTGCTGTCACTTACTGAGCTTAGGGACAGACGAACAATTTACTGAATATACAATATAAATATCACAATATAAGGCTCATTAGTACATAATTCAGATAATTGAGAAGATGGAAGCTCAGAAACCAGTAGAAGTCATATTCAAAAGTTCTTATTTCTAATCTGAAGGGGTGGCCTCTGGTACGCGGATCCACTTTATGGTTAAAAAGGTCCCCTGCTATTTGTCTATAATGTCCTCTAATGTACTTGTAAAGTGTAATCATGTCCCCTTGCAAACGATTTTTTCCAGAGAAAACAACTCCAACCTTGACAGTCTACCCTCATAATTTAAGTCTTCCACAACTCTAACCAGTTTAGTTGAACATTATCTGCTTTAGTAGCCACAGAATGACTCTGCCCAGAATTAGACAACGTGTTATCTACAAAAACCCCTAGATCCTTCTCATTTAAGGAAACTCCCAACATACTGCCATTTAGTGTATAACTTGCATTAATATTATTTTTGCCAAAGTGCATAACTTTGCATTTATCAACAATGAAACTCATTTTCCAGTTTGCTGCCCAGTTTTCCAATTTAGACAAATCACTCTGCAAAGTGGCAGCATCCTGCATGGAACCTATAGTTCCGCACAATTTAGTATCATCTGAAAAAATAGTACTTTCAATGCCCAACTTCAGGTCATTAATAAACAAGTTGAAAAGATGTTTGAACTTTAGGCTGGTTTAATATGTTCAGTATATAAAATATGGCATTTCTATCTATATTAATTTTTGGGTTCTTATTTAAGAATATTTATATATATTTAAAAGTGATATAAGAAAATATTATATACATTGTAGTCTGTTATCATTTGAATGCTTCATTAATGTCACTTTAAAACAGAGGTTGTTGGAATTTTGCAGTATCATTTTCAGGTCCAACCTCAGGGTCCATCTAAGCTAAGGTTACAGATATAGGGACAAAAAAATCTTGATGATAGTAAATACATTTGGACCTCAATCCTCACCCTAACTGAGCTGGACATTCAGGCATACTGTATGAAGGAAAGAAAAAAATGCATTCCCCTTTGGCAATGGCCCAACCATGCAAGAGGGAACAATTCAGCAAATAGCAAAAGAAGTGTTCACTACATAAAATAAGTTCACATATTGCAAATAAATAACCCTTTGCCATCACACTTATTTACTTGCACCATTTCATTTTTTGTAAAAGTTTGTATAACCCCCGCAATATTTTACAAAGCTGTGGTTTCACAGAAATGCGTTAAACTAGAGTTAATGGCACCTCAATTTTTTTTAGGTCTCCAATAACATATCCATTGTCCTAACTTGTTAGAGAAGCTCATTTCCATTATGCTATAAATGGCCTTTCCGTGTAGCCTATTTCCTCCAAAAAGTCCATTTAGACAGATCCTTAGGTAGATAGGGCAAGGCTCGGGTACCATCAGATGACGAGGAATGGGGCACACAATAATAGTTTCTGCAACAGACAGCAAATGTCACCACATAACTGTTTACAACATTTTGCACTACATTTTACTATGCAATTTTAATAGGGCTTTATATGTTTAAAGGGTCAGTTCACCTATTCAGTCCCCCTCCTATTCATATTCCAATCATCTAATAAAGCCATTGCCTGGTTGCTAGGTAAAATAAGACCCTTCCAACCAGACAGCTGCTAAAATACCAATCTGGAAAGCTGCTAAACTCAAAGCTAAATAACTGGGAAACCATTAAAAAGGAAGACCAATTGCAAAGTATCTCGGACTATTACTGTCTACATTATACTAATAGTTAATTAAAAAAGTAAACTATCCGTTTAATGACTTTTAATATGGCATATACAGCAATAGTTTAAGATAATTTGTTGTCACTCTTTTTTTTATTTTCTTTTGCTTTTAAATCTGCTGTGTGCCAATCCCCTTGCTCTGGACTCCACGATATAAGGCTTGTGCATGCTTGCACGCATATAAAGGTGAAGGCGGGAAGGGAGAAAAGTGGGGCGATATGTGGTCCTGGCTTAGGGGCAGTGACATAACTAGATGTTGCTGGGCCCCACAGCAAATTAATTTTAGGGCCCCCAACATATCCAGTGTTTGTCCTGTTTTACCAATATATGTTCAAATTGCTCATCAATGAGAGCCTCATGGGGCCCCCTGTACCTCCTGGGCCCCCCTGCAGCCGCTGGGTCTGCTTCCTCTGTAGTTACGCCCCTGCTTAGGGGTGCCCTGTGTATAAATGCAGGCCTGGTGCCATTGTCATTATAGGTACAAGGTGGTACTGGCAGGTGCTCCTCAGGCATTAGGGCATGTGCAATAATGACTTTCAGAGTGGACAACACTTTTATGGCAATCTGTAGAGAAATGATATGCCAATTTTAAGCATTGTTAAGCAATGCACAAGGTAGCCTCGACATACAGCCAATATAACCCCATGGAGTTTTGCATATTGCCCCCCAAAAACAACAGATATCTGATGTATCTACCCTGCATACAAATCTTAGGCAGGATAATGTTACTTCGAAAGGTAGAGGAGCATCAGAGCTTTTTTTTTTCATCCTTTTTTTCATTCTATATTAACAAACAATGTAACAATTTAAAATTGTTTTAAGGATTTTTGTTTGCTTAACACAAATTACAGCTTGCTTCTATCTCATTTGATGCTGCCCATCAGGTTCAGTAAACTACTCATTAATGAAATGCAGCTAAGGAAAATAAATGAGCTTAGTACATTAGATAGCCAAGCATGCATCTTGTAACAGAATGCTAGGGAACTATTAGGTTTTATTGGCTCCTAATTTTCCTCTTTCCAAAAATCCACTTGCAAGATCCTTGACACACTATTTAGGTTGTGACCTCTGTAGCAGTATTTGCTTTCAATGGTTCCTGTACAGTGGTGTATTTGATGAAGTGTTCTTTATGAACTCCTTGAAAGTAATCATGCATTTTGGCAAATTTCCAGGAACATTTTCCCTAAGTACATTTGATACAGAGTGTGTTTATGTGGTTTACATGTTCACCTTTGCCACAACACTGTCATAATAAGGGACGCACAATAGATTTCTATGAAATGAAATGCTCCAGCTAGAAACAAGAACTGTGTGTAATTTAGTTTCGACTAACATAGCAAAAAAAAGACTTGATTCCGTTCCAGTGTATAAAGTATACTGCAGCTAATCTATATGGGGGTTTCTGGTTCATTTGGACTGTAAGCCAAACAACAGCCTGAATGATATGCATACTCATAGCACAATATTGATCAATGGAAGGGCTAGCTTTCCCTTTTGATGCTAGAAGAAGATTTGTTCTCTACTGAGGCAAAGTAGAAACCTAAATTATTTCACTCTTCTTTGTATAACCACAATTTAGCTAGGAATACCATGTAACTAACTTTGACATCTAAAAAGAAGTCCCTATGTATGGATACACAAAATATTGAATTTTGATACCCGAGGGGATTATAAGGTTGCCAGATATGTAGATCTAGGTTGAAGGGCTGCCCTCATTTTATGTCATGTAAATGCAATCACTTTACAATAAGCACAGCTCAGAAACTTGCATTTCTTTTTGAAGTGTGGCTGACATTTCAAGTGATTTAGCAGGTCGTACGAAAAAATCCCAATAGAATTTAGGCATAGGCGAATTTGTGCAAATGTGTCCCTTTAAACATATATTTTTTACTTTCCAGAAACATTCAGTTTTGTTTACAGTCTGAACAATTGAAAAATAAGTTGTCATTTACAATTTTTAAACATGCTACTTGCTATTCATTGCCAAGACTCATACCCCAGTCCCAGATGTTTTTAAATGGTATTACTGGAACAGTTTGCATTGTTAGCCTTGCCTAACCTGTGTCTCATAGCTACCCGTAGTACTTCTGTTGTCATCTTAAATCATTAGGGTTAGTGAAGAGGGATATAAAAGGCACTTTTCATAACCGTGAACCCTCCCTAGTGCTTTTCTCTGAGTCTGTACATATGGTTCATCCAAGTATATACTGTAGAAGGTTAAAGTATATACTGTATAAGGTCAATAAGAAGGGATGTTTCCATTGCAGTGGATGTGTGACTTGTGTTTTTTCTATTAACTGGATCTTTCTTTTCTTACCCACATAGTGGTAAGAAATTATGAAATAAGGTATAGCCTTACATGGCTTTGAGACTATGTAATATACTGTATTGTGTGTCCGTGTGTATTCTACTATGTCAGAAAATGTATTATGACCTTTCATTTCGGATGAATAACCACAGGTCCACTACACGCACATTTGTATGTTTTAGACATTCACTTCCTGCTGTTCGATGCATTCTAATTGACCATGTGTCCCCATTGAAATGTGAAATTATATTACAAAAAAGAGGCTAAATGGATCTGGACTTTGGACATGTTGGCCATAGTGGACTTAATGAAATGTACACCATTTTAAGTAATGGGTTTTGCACGAAGGGGCACATTTACTTAGCTCGAGTGAAGGAAAAGAATAAACAATACTTCGAATTTCGAAATATTTTTTTGGCTACTTCGACCATCGAATTGGCTACTTCGAACTTTGACTTCGACTTTGAATCTAACGATTCGAACTAAAAATCGTTCTACTATTCGACCATTTGATAGTCGAAGTACTGTCTCTTTAAAAAAAACTTCGACCACCTACTTCGCCACCTAAAACCTACCGAGCATCAGTGTTAGCCTATGGGGAAGGTCCGATTCGAAGGATTTAATAGTTCGATCGAACGAATAGCTCTAAATCCTTTGACTTTAATATTCGAAGTAGAAGGATTTAACTTTGAGGGTCGAATATCGAGGGTTAATTAACCCTGGATATTCGACCATTAGTAAATGTGCCCCCTAAGTGTTTAAATATATATTAAGTGCAAGCTCTATGTAAATTTATGTTTAATTAATGAATTAATTGGCACTGTTCACTGATTGGTGTTCTTAAATATTTATATGTTGCAATGACTTCTGGGTGTATCCGGACGATGGTTCAAGGGGAACCGAAACACATTGATGTAGGGATTTATAAACTCATTTTTTTCATGCCCATGGGTGCATCCAGTCTGTGCTACTACTAGATTTTATTTTTGGAAAGCACCCGGGAAGTGATTGCGATGTGGTGAGTGCCGGTATCTATAGTGAGAAATATATATAGTTGATGCCTTTGGCAGCACATGTATTTCCCTCTTCTAAATACAATTGTGCAGCACAATTTCAGAGATAAACACCAATACATTGTTTTTAGTGAGTACTAACCTAGATCCCCTATGAACACACATACGTAGACCATCAAGAGTAGTGCATATGCAGAAAGAAAAAGTTATAGAACCATTACGGTTTTTTGTTCATACCTATTAAAATTGCATATGGTGCGGAATGCTCATTTGGGCACATTCATAAAGCCACTAAATCCCTCTTTATTATATAAAACAGGTTTATCAGAAACTGAGGCTTAGAGATAAATCAACAGTGATCTTTTATTAATTCATTAGAATCAAACAAGGATCTTTTGTTTCCTCCAAAGTATTACCTTGCACTGTAGAAACCAATGCACCATTTTTGCACTAAAAACAATTGATTGATTATGAAATATTAAGGGGGTTAGTTATTAAAACTTGACTTTTTTTCACCTTATTAAAATAAAAATTTGAATCCCCTTAATTATATTCAGTGCCTGTATGGTTGGAAAACTCTTTATAACTTCCAGTTGCAGGAATAAAGAACATGTAGTCAGATTTTCATTGCTTTTGAACATAAAGAACTGTCAAAGAATACAACCATGATGTTACTAGACTACAGGACTCAGTATGCTTTAAACATTGATGATATGTGAAGAATGCTAGGACTGGTAGTTCAGAAATAACTGAGCATATAGTTAGTAGAAGAGGTTGACAACAGTGTTTAGACCCAATTTAAATTTCTAACACCTTCATATCTATATTTTTCTATTGCTACGTCATGTCAAAAGGGCAAACATGATTTAACACATTACTGCTAGAATGCAAAATAAAACAAAAAATTGTCACTTTCCAAAGAAAATGGGGACACATAAAAATATAAAGCAGATTTTTTTTGTATGAGATAAAAACATATGCTATTATAAAAAAAAAACCAAACAAAAAAACAGGTAGAGATGCACTTCATGTAATCAGACAGGTGCATAAAAATGATACATTGCTTGGAGTTACTATTTTTTTTGCCCTTATGTGAAAGTCATAATTCCCTACTCAGTTTCTTCCCATAAAGCCACATTTCACAGGCTAACAATTATAATTTGTTTATTTCTTTGTATAACACATAAAGACCTTGCAAGCCTTGTATTTAAAATTTAATTATAAGCAACACTGAGACAACAATTATACTTGCTTGACAGTCCTCTTAACATATTTACAGTGCAATTTAGCTAGATGAAAATTCCACATGGACCTATTAAATTTAAATATGTTCATGTGTTTTCAAAGCAGAATATGAATGATTAGTGCTCAACTTTTAATTCTAAGCTATTAACAAATTACCTTTGGCAGTATGCAATTGGATTGAAATAATCATACAGTACTATAGCTGTAAATCCCTATAGGCTTTAACATAGATTACTTTACTTTTTAATCCTTTATAGCATTTCTTTCCCCAGGTGTGAAAAATTAGAAGCTAAAAATAATGTAATCATTGGAAATAATTCTTTAAGGCCACATTTCAACCAGATAGCTGCATAGTACCATATTAGCATCAAAACCAGACATTATCCTTGAAGTAAGGCTTCTATTTAGAGCTCAAGTGTCTGCACTGCCGAGTTCTCAATAACTCTCACCTTTGTTTTAGCAATATACTAAGGTAATGTAGTTCATCTGCCAGAATGCCCATTTGTCTGACCTTTGCAAGAACTATATTCACAAATACAAGAGCCAATGAAGGTACCTTACATTTTATAACTCTTGCAAACTGCTGAAAACAATAATAAAATACCAAAGTACAGCAATACATTTGTCAGGGTCCAAGAGTTTAGGACCTTTGAGCCTTTGAAGTTTAAGATTATTACTACAAAGATAATAATATTTTGAGAAGGTATCTGACCACACAAGACCTTTTTACATTATTGGAATAATTAATCATGATGTTTTATGATGATTTACGTAATTTCTCATTTTGAGTGATCATGCTAGGTTTCATTTCCTTGGATTTTGAAGCTGTCCCATACAGGATCAACATGACAAAATTAAATAAAGTGGTCAACCAGATCACAACATGTGTGGCCACCTTTATTCTGCTATTGTGCAGCATATCATAATAATAAATATTAGCCCCAGAAATGTTTTTTTTCTTTATTTGTAAGGGTGACTATCAATATCTTTTTCACCCCTAAATAAATAATTGCAATTTGACTACACCCAAAAGTATGAAATTAAAATTCAAAAGAAAAAATACATGCCTTTGGACAATTTGAATACAATATTATTAACATTCTGAACAACTCACAGCATTAATACACAAAACAATATTCCTCAACATATAAACCGACAACCTTTACCCCACAGATACTTTCTTCAATAAAATAATTTACGATTGATACCAAAAAAGTAACACAATGGGGCAAATTCACTAAGGCGCGAAGCGCCGAACGCTAGCGTTAATTCGCTAGCGTTTGGCATTTTCGCTACTTCGCAAATTCACTAACGAACGCTGGCGTAGTTTCGCTAGTGTTACTTCGCAACCTTACGCCAGGCGAATCTTCGCTAGCGACGAAACTACGCAAATTCACTAACTTGCGCAGTGTAGTGAACGCTACCTTTTACGCTAGACTTCCTTCGCCACCTCAGACCTGGCGAAGCGCAATAGAGTAGATAGGGATTGTTTAAAAAAAAGTCAAAATTTTTTCAAAGTCCCAAAAAACGCTGGCGTGTTTTCTACATGATGACTGATAGGCTGAAAAAGATTGAAATTTTTTTGGGGCTCCCCTTCCTCCCCCCTACATTTCCTGACTCATGGCAACTTACCTAGACAGTGGGCACATGTGTAGGGCAAAATAAAATTTTTATTTGCAGATTTGAAGGTTTTCTAGGCATTTGTAGTGCAGATACGTGTTCCTCCATTGAAATTTGAATTTCGCGCCGTATGCAAATTAGCCTTCGCTAGCGCAACTTCGCTTTATATAGCGAATCAACGCTAGCGCAGCTTCGCAACCTTACGCTACCCCTGTGCGCAACTTCGGATTTTAGTGAATTTGCGGAGCCCTGGCGAAATTACGTCTGGCGAAGTGTGGCGAAGAGCGGCGAAGTTGCGCCTGGCGCAACTTCGCATCTTAGTGAATTTGCCCCAATGAGGCAAATTCACTAAAGGGCAAATTTTCGCCAGCAATCACATTGCCACACTCCATGCCAATTCGCCAGGCTCAAATTTGTAACCACTATGCTTATTCACTAAAATGCAAAATTGCATCTCAGCAGCCAAACGCTGAAAATTTTTCACAAGTTTTACTTTGGCTGGGCAACCATTTCATAGGGAATTTTCACTAGCGTTCACTTCTGCCTATGAAACTTCGCTAGCACTCTCGCGCTTAGGTTATTTGAATAAGGCGGGTACCTAAAAGTCATATGGACATCTTTAATAGTAATGTTGGTGCAAATGCTTGATGTGGCTACTTTTTCAAACACGTCCAATTAGCCAAAATAAAGACAGAAGAGATCCTCTAATGACCTAGACATGAGCCCACCCATAACCAAATGTGGCGTGCCCCTCAAATTAGTTTTAAAAAATTGTTCACACATACATTTTTAATAGTTCGGACTTTTGAAAGCAATCCCTCTTTAAAAAAAGAAAAGTCACCAGTGTTTTTTACAACTTTAATGCATTTCCGGCATATAGAATGTCACTGACATAAGATTGAGGAAGATGTAGCTTCATTTTATAAGTTCGCCTGGTCTGAGGTGGTAAAGTAAACTCTGGCGAAAGAGGTAACATCCAGTAAAATTTGCATCTTAGTGAATTTGACGAAAATTGTCGCTAGCGACGGCCAATTCACCCTTTAAATCTGCCCCATTGAGTGCAGTCATGTTCTTTTCCAATTTATTGAAAATATATTGATACTGTAACTATCTTAAAGGGTTTGTTCACCTTACAACACTTTTCTTTCAGTTCAGTTGGTTCAAGAGTTCTAGTTATAAATTAAATGGTAGTGAGTTTGCGGGGCTCTTTAAGTAAGGAGGATTTGGGGGGGGGGTTGATGGATTTTGAAACTCACAGCAGTGCATACTAAAGCTTAAAGCACACTATTGCCTAAAAAGGGCATTACCTTCAAGGATGAAAACATAATTTTGCCTCATTATATATTCCTGGTAAGACCTTGCCTTGCTTTAGTGCAGTTTGGGGTCTCAGTCCTTAAAAAGATTATTAATGAGATAGAAAAAATGCGGAGAACTTTTGTTTCTTTAGGAAAAATGACAGTGAGGCTGTGATGTTGTGATGACAGAGTCCATTAATGCCTTCAAAGAAGAACTAAAGTCTAAAAATGAATATGCCTTAAAATGCCATATTTTATATACTGAACAAATTGCACAAGCCTAAAGCTTCAACATCTCAATAGCAGCAATGATCCAGGACTTAAACTTGTCACAGGGGGTCACCATCTTGGAAAGTGACACTCACATGCTCAGTGGCCTCTGAGCAGCTGTTGAGAACCTAAGATTAGCGTTGTTGCAATTTATGAAGAAGAAAATTAGGTTTGTCTATAATATTTCTTAGATTTCTTAGCTGGTTACAGATTATTATATTCTGATGCTACTTGCACTGGTTTCTGAGCTGCCATGTAGTAATTATCTGTATTAATTACTAATCACCCTTAAATTGCATCATTTCTATTCTGTATATATATATTGTGAGTGGTTCCCTAACTCAGTAAGTGTAGTAGCACAGAGCATGTGAAGTGAATCAGCAGAAAAGAAGATGAGAATTTACTGGGACATCTTTGGAGGCACAGATCTTTACTGCTGGTTTACTGTGGTTTCCTTGAGCTGTGCAGAAGCCCAAAACATTATGTACAACATTTCTAGCCTACTTCTTTAGTTAAGTTTTGATTCTCCTTTAAGATGGGTTGGGGTGACCCTTAAGACAAGTTTAATTTACAGGGTTATAGTATAGTCTTGTATGGGCTGGCCTGATACCTGTGGGACCTCGCTACCCAATTTGTGGGTCACGGACGGGTTTGAGTTGAGCTCTTCCGCCTGCTTTCCCAGCCCGTGACCTTACACTGTTGGCTTCCAGTTTTATAGGAGTGTGCCTGCCCACCACACCCCTTTTGTGATGTAACCGGCAGGGTGGTGTGGGTCTATAAAAGGAAGGTGGAAGTCGGTGCAGGCAGGAGCGAATCTTGGGCACACAGGTTAAGGTTAGGTGCGGGTCTAGTTTTTCTCGACCCACACATCTCTATTATAGTAAACTCAAAGTCTACAGTTTATTTTGTTTATGCATATATGTATACGTGCATATTTGTGTGTATGTTTTTTTATGCATGTATAAAATATATATAAACATGCTGAGGATTGATTGGAGGGGCTGAGCTTGATGGATGCATGCTTTCTTAAATATTTTTGTAAATATAAAACATTGGAGTGGGTAGTCATTTATTAATTGCTTTTTGGTTATATGCTTATATTAAGACTTTTTAAATCTATTTGTGAATCAAAGAAATCATATAAGAGAAGCAACATTTAACAAATGATCTCTTGAGATATTTTATTTAACGGCATTTTATACTATCATGCGAAAAAAACTAGGTAGGGGTTAATGTTTAATCAATGTAAATATATATTTTTTTAAATATACATGTGTATCCAGTAGAAAAAAATTAAATATGATGTACAGTAATGTACTAAATTCTTTTTGTCTTCCAACATATGGAATAGTAAATGCATAGCATCAGAGTGCTTTGTGCTAGAGGAAAACAATTACATTGAATGTAGCAGAATAGCTCTTTTATTGCAGTACATAAGACTTTGATTACATGCTGCCAAGATTCATACCAACCTAGTGGTTGTTGACAGATAAAGGAGAAAAAAAATGAAACTCATTTATTTTTCTTTATTGAGACCTCAAGGTAAAGCAGATTTTCAGTTCTTGTACTTACTACATTGATAGAACAAAGACTGACAGCTCGAATGTGCCGGTCCAGAAATATAAATTAAAGCCAGCTTCTTATCAAGGTTTCATTTAGTCTACAAGAGAAGAACTACTACTTGCATTATTGTTTGACCCTCCTCCACCAGAAACAATCATCAAAAATATTATTTCTCTTGTCTATTAATGATTTTTTTTTGTAATAAAGACGACAAATATGAGCAGTGTTAATAATGTATATTATTTGGGACATGGTGTAAAGAAACATTAGGTCATATCCACTTATATAATCAAAACCAATAATCTGTACAGGAAAGGAAACAATTTATGGAAACATCTGAGAAAATCTTGTCTGGCTCCTCCATCAAAATGGAGTTGTTTGTATATGATTCCTGGGTCTGGTGTCCTCTCAAGCACTGTACTGTACTAAAAATCTGATTAATAAATGTGTAATTAAAGGGACATTAATATATGGGCATTTGTATCAAGAAATACATTTGTAGCAAGGTTTTTTTTAATAAATGATGGGTAATCAGGTATCAAAAATATTATCTTATGACCTGGAGTTGTAAAATTCTCATACAGCTTTGAATAAACTGCCTAAGCAAACAGTTGGCTCAATGTTATTTTAATAGTACATACAATCCTACTTTGTGTGCTTTCCAGAAAATGAATGTAAAGCAAATGATATTGCTCCATCAATAAATGAGGGAAGAAACCTGAATCAGTGTGGAACTAATTCGACAAACAAGAAGAATTAGAATTAGGTATGCACATTTTTTGTTAAAATATCACATTGTCAGCAAGGTCCCTTTTTATTGTTTTATTGGATTGTAATATTTTAAATACTAAATGTTACTGTTCACAGATGCTTCTAGACCAGACTAAACTTTCTTACTGTATATGCAGAATGGGCAGTTATTGCCAAGTCTCTTCACAAGGGCCCTTAGGCACAGTTGGAGGACTTAAATTTAAATGTAGGTGTACACTAGGGGGCAAATTTACTTATGGTCGAATATCGAGGGTTAATTAACCCTCGATATTCGACTGTCGAAGTTAAATCCTTCGACTTCGAATATCGAAGTCGAAGGATTTACCGCAATTCGTTCAATCAAACGAAAAATCGTTTGATTCGAAGGATTTTAATCCATCGATCGAACGATTTTTATTGGACCAAAAAAAGATTGCAAAGCCTATGGGGACCTTCCCCATAGGCTAACATTGACTTTGGTAGGTTTAAGGTGGCGAACTAGGGGGTCGAATTTTTTTTTAAAGAGACAGTACTTCGACTATTGAATGGTCAAATAGTCAAACGATTTTTAGTTTGAATCGTTCGATTCGAAGTCGTAGTCGAAGGTCGAAGTAGCCAATTCAATGGTCGAAGTAGCCAAAAAAAACATTCAAAATGCGAATTTTTTTTTATTCTATTCCTTCACTCGAGCTAAGTAAATGGGCCCCTAGGTCTAGGGACCCATAGCAACTCGATGCTGGTCACCTGCTGAAAAGCAAAATATCTGATTCATTACAAATGGGTAATTAAAATTGGTACAAACTTTTATTACTTTACCCTATCAGTTTTAAAGACATTCCCCACCCTTTAGCTACTTTCATCAGAGGCTCATTCTTTGTAAAATGTGCTCTTCCTCATCTTGTATGGAAATGGGAAAATATTTCCCACTTTCAGAAAAAACATTATTTTTTATTTGCAATAAATGCTAAAATTTCAGTCAGTGATCAACAAAGGTACTGGGTGAAGAGGTAGAAGCACGGGGAACAGGGGCTGATACCAAGAATAAGAACAATCTAATAGAGGATGGAGAGAGAGAGATGTGTGCAATTACAGGCAAGGATAACTAAACTGGGGAGACTCTTTGAGGATATTGGTTTGAGAAGTATTGTTCTGTATTACAATAATGTTTCTTTTGTTTTGCAGTACTTCTAATGCAAAAGGAAAATGTATTCACAATGAATTTATAGAACTAATAGAGGATGATGATGATGAAAATGAGCTAGGTGACTTTCAAGGTATGACTAGTCAAATATAGATATATATCAGTCACCAACTTGATATGGCCAATCTTGAATACCAAAGCAATTAAATACATATAATTCAATATGTAGGCTGCCCCCTGACTATCATTTAAAATGAAAGATTGGGGTGAATTATGCCACTTTAAAGGGATACTGTCATGGGAAAACATGTTTTTTCAAAATGCATCAGTTAATAGCGCTGCTCCGGCAGACTTCTGCACTGAAATCCATTTTTTTAAAAGAGCAGAAGGATTTTTTATATTTAATTTTGAATTCTGACATGGGACTAGACATATTGTCCGTTTTCCAGGTGCCCCCAGTCATTGCACTCTGTTAATCTTCAGTCACTCTGCACTGCAAGTTGTAGTCCTTCTCCCCCCCCATCAGCAGAACAATGGGAACATAACACGATAACAGCTCCTTGGTAGTGATGAGCAAAATTACGCCCAATGAAAAACTTTGTCATGAGTTGCGGAATTTGTCACGCATCAAAAAATGCTGTCACCATAGACTTCAATGAATTTCAGCAAAACGAATTTTGGGAGAAGGAAAATGGGTCAAATTCACTCATCACTACTCCTTAAATATAAAAACTGCGATCAATAGTAAATATTCATGTCCCACTTCGACGCCCTCAGTTACATTGAGTAGGAGAAACAATAGCATGTCTGAAAGCAGTTCCATATTGCAGCACTGGCTCTTTCTGAAAGCACATGATCAGGCAAAATGACCTGAGATGGCTGCCTACACACCAATATTACAACTAAAAAAATAACTTGTTCAGTTAGGAATGAACTTTTACATGGTTGAGTGAATTATTTGCAGTTTAAGCAGTGCAATTTAGAAATAAAAACTACACCTTAAAAATTATGACAGAATCCCTTTAAATAGGCTCTAAGAATGAGCACTGTCCTGCCTAAATAAGAACCATCAGCAGATGTGAGGAAGTTACTTGTACAAAATAATGATTGGCAAATTTGTCCCATTTTGCTTCGCTGAATAATAAATAAAATTTGCGTAACGCATTGAAGTCAATGGACATCAAAATAATTTTGTCGCGCTGCAATTTTTGACACAAATTTTTATACGATTGAAAACATGCAAAACTCGAAGTTTGCCGTGAATCCATGCCTGCCGAATTTATTCACCCATCACTAGTACAAAAAAATTTCAGGTCCAGTGCCACTTCTGATTCCAAGGTTTTAAAATTGGGTTTGTATTGCTGGAATTCATCTCAAGCTGTTTATTTTGTAATGGAAGAAAATGCCATGGCCCATTGAGGGCAAACTGTTTGCTGTCTATGTGAAATTTGAAAAAATAATAAAAATTTTCATTCAAAAAAAAAAAAAAAAAAAATTGGTGCTTAAAAACCCATTTGTGAATTCCTGATACTTTACATATAAGTGAAAAGAAGATGCTAACAAATAATTTTTGTAGGAAAATGTGTATTTTTTGTAAGTGGTCATAACAGACCATATATATTCAAAATATATAATAGACTAACAAGGCCAATAAAGGTAAGACAATGTGTCAGCATGAACAGTATGAGCCTGAGTGGAGTGATACATAGATACGGAACTGTATCAGCTTTTGAAACTGTTAAGTTGTAAAAAGGAACAACATGAT
Organism: Xenopus laevis; assembly: GCF_017654675.1. Classification (NCBI taxonomy): domain Eukaryota; kingdom Metazoa; phylum Chordata; class Amphibia; order Anura; family Pipidae; genus Xenopus; species Xenopus laevis. The sequence continues at coordinate 76,258,382 of NC_054382.1, read as the reverse complement.
TTGATTTCATTAGGTACATTTACATGATCTAGTTATTCTGATTCAAGATGTTTTCGTAGATATGGTAGAATCAAGTCAAGGACGTTGTGTTCACAAAAAACTAAACCTGTTTGAGGTTCATTGTATTTTGTGCAAACGCATTTTTTTCAAAAACTCAAATTTGAAAAATTGACAAATCAGTTTCGCTATGTACGTGTCTTTTGCATTGGATGCATGTGATTATATATTATATGATTTATATGCTTCTAGTGCCAAAATATTCATAATTATACCAATACATCACTGATTTTCTGATTAGCATTAAATGATGTATATGCGTTGTGTTTCTTTCAGTACATTTTTTGTTTTGCGGGAAAAACTGGAATTGTTTCAGGAGATATTATTGCCTCTGTTCTGCCTGATACATTTAACTATGCCAGTGAGTTCCACCACAAGGAGGAGAGTATTCCCTGCTACATTGAACAGTTTGAGAAGGATGTCCAGGATGACATAATTGTTCTTGGCAGCCTTTCACATGACCAGGTCAGTGCAAAAACTATTTCAATAATCTCATTATAAACATTACTTTTAGTATGTATTTGCCACTGTTATTACTATTGCTCAAAAGAATAAAAGCATAAGTATGTGCCCTATTTACTCTACTTTACTGTACCTTTACTCGTATAAAGAGCAAAATGCTGTGTATGGTATGTGCTCAGATATTTGATGGATAATATCAGATGAGTAGCATTTAATACTGTTGTTTAACACTATGAAAACAATATTGACTTCATCACTTTTGATTTTCTTGCCACCTCTCTGCTCACATACCGTATAAACTTGTAAACCCAGTCTGAACGAGGAACTCCAGATTATCACTCACTTCCATATTATCTATAACAGATGTTAAAGCTAGAAATACAACTTTGTCTGCCAATTTGCCCACTTCTGAATGAATTGGCAGCTCACTGGTCAGTGCATAATGCAAAGATGACAGCCTCTATCACCAGTATCTGGACAACGCTTCAAAAGATAAAGATCAAGCTGGCTGCAAAACCCATTGGTTGAGGACTGCTTCAGGTCATGTATGTGGCCCTGTTCTTGACAGGTCTACATTGTCCCTAATGTGATTCAATCAATGGTCTAAGAGTCAATCAATTAGTTCTTGGGGTTTTCAGAATACATCCTAGAATCTGAAATCATCTTTGCAACACCACAATAGTCCACATAAATCAAATCAAATTCTTGCTTTCATCCTTCTAACTCTACAAGACAAGTAAAAGCTGACTGTTTTTTTTAGGTGTCAGAGAGGAGTCATCTATTTCCTAGCTTGTGCATAGTACTCAGTTTCTTTTTGATAAGTACCAATGATCCAACACTGACTTATACTGAAGCAGATTCCATTGAGTACATAAGCCTTTCTTAGGGCTAGTCCACACGAGAAGATTCGCCCGCGACAAGTCGCCGCGGGTAGAAAAGCAAGAGTAGCGGCGACAAAGCGCATGGAAAAACAGGCATGTAAAATACGAAGCGATTTGGCTCACGCGCGACTAAAACTAAAAACGTGTTTTTAATTACCGTTTATCAAGAGCACGACGTATGGTAGAGTGTGCTTTCGGCATTCTCTCAAACAAATGGCGTGTGTTCCATACAAGTATACAATTGGAACCCCAGTTTGTGGACATTATAATTAAAGCATGTTGTGTCCTACACAATTTTGTTCGCCTTAGGGATGGCTATCACTTTCAAGACACCCTGACTGATGATATTGCAGATATTGATTGGGCCCCTGTTAGAGGTCCAACAGGAGGGATGAGAGTTCGGGATCAGTTTGCAAATTATTTCATGTCTCCTGATGGAGCTATACCATGGCAGCTGAACCGAATTTAGTCTGCATACAGTTGCATACAGTTGCATAGATACATATAATTAAAATACTCATTGTCTACATTGTATTAATAAAAAACTGTTTATTTCACAATCTATGGTGTACTCAGTTGTCTTTTCTGAAATGTTACTAAAATGACAATTTACTTTGCTACTGTAAGAGCCCAGTGCCTTAGTTGCACCTGTTAGCTGTTCTGAGCTATCTTCCAAAAGCCAATTAAGTTAGTTCCAAAGTATGTTATTTGCACCTGTTAGCTGTTCTGAGCTCTCTGGTAGAATTAAGAATTAAGTTAGAAACTGTTTGGTTGTTCTGGCAGTGCAGATAAAAGAGGGACTTTCCAGCACAAAAGAGGGATGTGATAGAGGGTTGAGTGGTTAAAAGAGGGACTATCCCTCAGAACTGTCTAAAAACAACACGCAGACGTCAAAGAATATAGAAAATACGCCACGAAAATACGCCACGACAATACGACCGTATACGACGGTATGCGTCATGCGTCATACGTTACGTCGTGCGTTACGTCGTGCGTTTTAGAGCCTGCGTCATTGTTTTGTTGCAAAGTCGCAATAATGGTGGGTCTGAACTCCCTTACTGATGGACAGACTTGGGAAATTGCTAGCTTTCTGCAGGCGGAAAGCTATGACAATTTGCCTGTGTGGATGCCCAACAAAAGGGCACATAAGCAGAGCCTGCTGCGCAGGCTCCGGCGCAGGTTGAGGCATCGCCATGGGGTCAATCTGGACCGCCGCACATTGCAGCGACTGTGGTCAGATTTAAAGCGGAGGGACCCAGATTATGTTATGCAAGTGCAGCTGCACCATCTCAGTGAGTATTTACTATTTCTAAACTAACCTTAACAATACATATATTAAATATATCCATTAATTGATTACATAATTTTCTATCAGGGGGACATCCACAGGCCAGAGCTGATGTTGAGCAGGAGGCAGAGCTTTCTGATATGGAGGAGGGGGGACATCCACAGGCCAGAGCTGCTGATGAGCAGGAGGCAGATTTCCTGGAGGCTGAGCAGTCTGATGTGGAGGCTGCAGAGGAGTCCGTGGAAGCAGAGCTGCCAGTGGAGGTAGCAGAACAGGAGGCACGTGCATCAGATGAAGGTAGCTGCAAGATGACATCACACCCCCCACATAAAAAAATGTTATGATATACTTCAACATGAGTTTATTATAATAATTCTATTTTTTTTTTTTTTCATAGAAGACGATGAAAACTGGGACCATGCACGGCTGGTGGCAGAAGTGCGGCAGCTTAAAAATCGGGTGCTGGACCTGGAAAACCAGCTTATGTAATTTTTTTTTTTTTGTAAATAGTTTTTTTAGTAAAAAGCTTTCCACCTTATGGACATCTGTCTGTCATTTTTATAAAAATATATGGATACAAGGAAGAATTGAGCTTAACAAGTTCACCATTTATTTAGAAAACAATGGGAAAAAAGTGCAAAAACATAACTAAAAAAGACAAAGTGCAAAGTGCAATCTGTTTGAATAAACAGTATACATTAATAAACATAATAAACTGCATAACAGTTAATGGTATACCAAACCAGTAATTCTATTAAAGGTCGGTAAATGAATTTTGGGAATCCCATGCTTGGGAAGTCGAAGGGTATGGAAAAGGGTAAGGATAAGGGTTTGGGGTACTACTTTGAGGCATACTGAATGATTGTGGGGGTTGATGAAATGGTTGCGGTGGGTGCATAAGAGGCCTGTTTGGTACGTTATTGCCTTGGGGTAAATATTTATATAGCAACTGCAAAAAGTCCATTCTCAGCATTTGCCTATGCCCCTCAGGAACCATCATAATGGTTGGAATTAAACCAGTATAAAAGGCAAATTCTTGAGAATCCTCAAAGGCATAGGCCCTCTTAGCAGAAGATTCTTGGGAAGCCTCTCTGGAAGATGAGACCGAATCACATAACTTGGACAGCATATTTTGTACATCACCATATGAAATGTTTGATTTTTTTCTTTTTGCTGCCCGAGTGATGTCAGATTGAGATGATTGTGAAGGTGGGGTGATAGTGCTGCTTAAAGTGCCAGGTGGAGTGCGAGTACTGCTGGAAGTGCCAGGTGAGGTGACAGTGGTACTGGAAGTGCTAGGTCTTGTAGGAGTGCCAGTTGGTGTAACAGTTCTGTTATTGTTTGCAGGATCCACTGTTTCTTGAACCTCATCATCCAGATTGCTAGAAGTTCTAATGGAAAAAAAAAAAAATTTGTTACAACAAGGCATTGTTTCCTTAAATGCATACATTTTGTATACTCTGGCATTCCTCTGCATTGTAGTGTTACATACATATACAGTAATACATATATATATACCAGGGTAGGTAAAATTCAAATGGAGTTCACTGAGTCCACCTGAAGTTCATATAATCAAAGGCTACAATGTTATCCCAATAACAATTATTTATCTTCTTTCTATATAGGCCCAGTCCAAGATTAGTATGATGCATACCTCCCAACTCTTTTACAACTCAACCTGCAGTCCCTCATTTGTACTGGAAAGTCCCTCTTTTCTCCGCACTGAACAGCCTAAAAAAATGGTTTCTAACTTAACTTCTAACTTAATTTTGCCAGAGAGCTCAGAACAGCTAACAGGTGCAAATAACATACTTTGTAACAATTTTGCGATAAGAAATAAGAAAATAAGTAATTATAACAGTTTTGATAAGGAGACATACTTTCAAACTTTTCATAAGCTACCAAAAATGATGATGTAGCATTGATCAACCCCCCCCCAAAATTAAGGAGGATTATTGACCCCCCAAAAATAAGGAGGATTATTGACTTACTGTCTCTTAGCAAAAGCAGGTAGTAAAAATGTTAAATGATCTGCATAGATGTACTTCTTCCGTTTGGAAGGCGATGCACCACTCCGTGTTTCTGTCTTCTGGGCAGCCACTTCCCTACGAAAGCAATCACGAACATGCTTCCAGCGCATTTGCATTTCTTTGACTGGGACAAAGAAAAAATAAATATTAGTACTAAACAAAAAGAAAAAGCCATACTAATGATTACCACATACCTATATAGAAAAAAAAAACCACATCCACAGGCTGTATGCATACCCCCTACATAAGCTTATAACAGTATAAGGTTCGGTCGGTATAACAATTTTAAAAAAAAGAAAGTGGCAGACATACCCTAAACTTTATATCAACTAAAAATTGTGGCCATCACTTACCTCGCAAATTTTTTTCAACATCCGAAAGAGCTTCCCAGCCTTCAAACAGTTCAACCGCCACCTCATCCCACAATTGTCTCCGAGCAATTTTGTTGTGATATAACGGTTGCTCTGTCATATAGAGAGCAGGTCGGTTTTCCACCAATTGAATCAGCTTGTCTGTATCAACATACAGCTTTGTCAAAGATATTTTTCCAAAATGTGTTGGCGCAGGAGAAAAGTCGCACCGCGATGTCCCTCGACCAAACAAAGTTTGAAATTCGCGGTTATGTGTTGACGCCGTGATTTATACGTTCACGCCTACGTCTTGTCGCCGTGACATCTACGGCCGTGACATCTACGGCCGTGACATCTATGGTCGTGTCCTCGCATACGCAATTACGTATGCGTCATGTCGTAGTAATGTATCGCTGCTGTTCGTAGCCTCTTCTATTTGCTACACGCGTTTTTGGATGCTTTCCTATGCATTTGCTTTTTTCGTTGTGGCCGCATCGTGTCGCTTCGAAAAGGGTCTCCATGCGTTTTCAGGCTACTGGCGCTTTTTAGTAGCCTGGTGTGGCAGGTATCTTGCGTTTCTCTGTCTTGCCTATTGCAAGACAAGACGAGCGTTTTGTCGCCGCTACTCTTGATTTTCTAACAGCGGCGACTTGTCGCGGGCGAATCTCCCCGTGTGGAATAGCCCTTAGCAGTATTTCTCCAGCTATACATTGCTGAATTAAAACTCCCAATATTCTCCAGTACATTATCAAGTGTTAAAGTAACCTGAGAGCTGTAGACCAGCAAACAGAGATATAGATTTTCTGATAGCTAGTGCAATCAGTCACACACTGCTCACTGATATGCAGCTTGTATTAAATTAGAGACTGTTATTTTGTTTTTTTACCATTCTATAGTCTTCCTAAATTTCATTATGGCAGGCTGAAACAGGTAAAAATACTGGAACAAAAGTTAGTATTCATATTTTCTTTAGACACAATTTTTATGACTCAGTGGACCCTATAATTATAAAAATGCTAGCTCTATAAAAATAAAACAGGTGTTAATTAAAACAATAAACTTTTCTTTGGAGATACAGAAATGCGCTCATAAAAACAACAACCAAAAAAAAAAAATAACAGGACATATTAACGTTTCTAAATCATAACGTCAGTCTCTGAACTCAGTAATATATTAGGTAAACTTAGACTTGCACTTTATCATCTTCTAATATAGATCACAAACAGTTCCCCAGTTCAAATTACTAATGCTTTCTTATATGCCATGTAAAACAGCAGTAGAATGGCAGATGCCATAGCTGAGTTTAACCCTTTAAGTGCCAGCAGAATTTCACATTACATTTGAAGTCGGTGGCAGATGCTTTTTGAACATTTTGTGCTCTCTCCTTTTAGGGGCATTTCCTAGGGGGGGAGGGCGGGTTTAGTTTACCAAGGAAAACTATACATTGTTTTTTTTAGAAGCTTTCTAAATCTACCTGAGTTGTTGCATATTTCCACTTCTGGAACAAGATTTAGGGGAAAATTTACTATGCCAGGCGAAAATTTGATCAGACAAGGCTAATTTACTAAAATGCGAAGTTGCGTCCAAGGCGCCGAACACTGGCAAATATATGCTGCAGCAAAATTGATTACATTACACAAGTCCAGGGAACCTTAATAAAGAAAATTGAGTTGTTATAATGCCCTACACATGAGCCCAGTGTATAGTTTATGTTCCATATGTTAGAGAATGTATGTGGGAACCCGGTTACCCAAAAAAACGTTTAAGGACTTTTGCAGACTATAACTCATACACTGAAAAATGGAAAAGACGCCAGCGTTTTTTGTGACTTACAAAGTTTTACCAATAAAAATATGATGTAAGTAACAGAAGATTGAGGAAGATCTATGCACTCCAATGCACTTCGTCTGGTCTAAGCTGGCGAAGGCAAGTCTGGCGAAAGAGGTAACGTTCAGTAAAATCTGCATCTTATTGAATATGAGTAACGTCCATTTGCCAGAGCGAAAATTCGCCTGGGGATAGAGTGTGAATGACCACTAGCATCATGATATAGGGATTTACACCAGAAATAATATTACACCAGAAAAATATTTTATTTTATGCACAAAAATTAAACTAATTTGGAAAGTCTCAAGTGTCTCGAACATTATGGTTGAATATGGCATACTTTAGAATCCAAAGGGAAAAAATCCTGGAACATTGGGTTTACCCCAGGAAACCATCATACCTCCCAACTGTCCCTTTTTTCACGGGACAGTCCCGACTTTGACAGCTCAACCCGCAGTCCCAGATTGTTACTGAAATGTCCGTACTTTCTCTTTGATCTCCTGAACTGAACAGCCAGAAAAAAATACAAGGTTTCTGAAACTCAATTGGCTTTTGGTAGCGAACCCAGAATACGTGCGAGGTGCACTTTGATACTTTTGTATCAACTTTAGATAAGCAAAGATGCAATAATAACAATTCATAACTTTCATTTTGCAAGTTTATATCTCCCACACAGCATTAGGTACCAAGAAACAACATCCTAAATATGAATGCCAGGGGTCCACTGAACAGTTTGATGTCCATTGTGCATAGGATTATCAAATGTTCCTGGCATTTAGACCCCGAAATGAAGTGCATCCAACTTGTCCTGGAAGTCACTTCAGCTACTGCATACACAACACATTTATTGCATTTTTTTGCGGGGTAAATACACAAACATTTTTTGGAAAGTACACAAAATATTTTTGGAAAGTACACATTCAGCAGAATCTAAAATGGGTAAACATGTCTTTCTACTCTAAACTATGCAATGCTTTCCCAAAATTGTTGGTTTTGATGAAATACCTGAAAATTGCCTCAGATGTTCCAGTTTCTAGCATCCAGTTTCTACTTAACATTAGGGGGCCGATTCACCAAGGGTCGAATATCGAGGGTTAATTAACCCTCGATATTCGACTGCGAATTAAAATCCTTCGACTTCGAATATCGAAGTCGAAGGTTTTTGTGCAAAAACTGCGATCGAACGATTGAAGGAATAATCCTTTGATCGAACGATTAGATCCTTCGAATCGAACAATTAGATCCTTCGAATCGAACGATTCGAAGGATTTAAATCCAATGATCGAAAGGAATATCCTTCGATCAAAAAAACTTAGGAAAGCCTATGGGGACCTTCCCCATAGGCTAACATTGAGTTCGGTAGCTTTTAGATGGCGAACTAGGGGGTCGAAGTTTTTTCTTAAAGAGACAGTACTTCGACTATCGAATGGTCGAATAGTCGAATGATTTTTAGTTTGAATCCTTCGATTCGAAGTCGTAGTCGCAGGTCGAAGTAGCCCATTTGATGGTCGAAGTAGCCCAAAAAACACTTCGAAATTCGAATTTTTTTTACTTCGAATCCTTAGTGAATCGGCCCCTAGGTATCAAGAAAAAACCTAAATATGAATGCCAGGGGTCCACTGAACATTTTGATTCTCATTGTGCATCGGATTACAAAAGTATTTGGTGTGTAGAGACCCCAAAATGAAGTTAGCGCATAAAAACTGCCCCAAAAGTCACTTCAGCTACTGAATAATCAACACATTTACTGCATTTTTTGCTTGGTAAAAACAAAATAATTAATTGACCCCCATTATATTTTTGGATAGCGTACATTCAGTCAAATCTAAAATGTGTAACCATTTCTTTCTAACTACTGAATCACAATGCTTTCCCAAAATTGGTGGGTTTGATCAAATCCCATAAATGGGATTACCAGTAAATGTCTCTTTTTTTATTTTACACATACAAACTTACTTACAAAAGCAAGCAGAACTGCAAAGCACAACATTTTCATACTTACATACAATACTCTTTATAAGGTTACATATACACACTCCTCTGCATCTTGTTCTAATCCCCAGTGTCGTCATAAATTTCACACAATTGCATGCAAGCTGCAAACTACGTAGCTTAATGCAATTTCATTCTGGAAATAATTACAGTCTTAAAGCAGTTGATGACTCTATTATGGGTTGGAACCAACTTGTGTCTTATTCATGTAAATGTTAGTTAATTAACCCTCGATATTCGACTGTCAAAGTTAAATCCTTCGACTTCGAAGATGAAGTTGCAGTCACGGACAAAAGGACACAGACACTGCGTATATTTAAGTGTTGGCACAATTGATTACTTTGATTACTTGCATCCAAATTGCTTTCAGCAGACCTAAACTATAATATGTGATAAGGTGTAAGCAGTGCAACTAGTAAAATTAATAGTTAAATCCAAAGAGGTATTTATAAATCTGCCACAGTATTTTATTGGTGACTGTCTTCTTTTGGCAAACAAAAAAACGACACTACGTCTAGCTCAGAAGTCAAATCCATGTACATGATGTGATTATTTTCTTCCTGTGGCTGATGCAGTGCAGAAAGTCAGTTGTTGAAAGCAGCAAATGCCCACAGAGAAGAAATTCTGGCCAAGCTTGGCCCCTCTCAGATGTGAATAATGAATGAAATGGAGCAGTTAGGCTATGCTGGGAGGTGAGATCCTACATGAATGTTATGTTGCTGATTCTAAATGATTGGATCAACTATATTGATTTTCCCTAGTGTGGATTTTTAATACACTGTTTCATGAATCCCCATTTTGGAAAGATTGTTTACTTTATGTTTTCCAGCGAACATTAGAGTGATATTTAAGTAGGATGTCTAAAGCTATTAACTTTGAATCCTTTGGACATGGCTACAGTTTTCAAAACACTATGTCAGGCCTGGCCAAGGATTTTCTCTCTGTAAGATGGTAGGCAGCTGTGCCACAATGCAAATGAGACAGGGATGGAATGTGATGAATCCCCTATCTCCTTTTTCTCGACTCATCTGACACTTGCTTTGAGGAAGGTTGTTAAAGAGAAATCGTGGTATAATTCCTCAGACTGGCGTTTCTGCCCCCCAGTCACTATTCGATTATTTCTAAATTGCTGTGTTTCAGAGAGATAAAGATTTTTTATGGCTTGCTCACTTGAAGCAACCCAGAGACCCAGCACAGGGATAACTAACTGGGCAAATATCGCAATTTCACTGTTAAATTACAAAATCTTTGTTTGTATGACATTTCTAAAATGACTATTTCCAGGGAATCTAAAATGTGAAATGTCACATTTGGCATGCAGAGCTATGAAAATATATTTCAATATAAAATTCATAAAGGCTCATAATTTAGACTCTTCTTAATAACCAAGTCTGCTTCCATCAATAATCCTGCCTTGAGGTGTCAAAAATATGATCTTTTTCATTTGCATTATGTTTTTTTTCTTTAATACTTCAGATATAAAATATGACGTAAGACCATCATTGTTTTAAAAATTTTGCCGTTACAAGGGTAAAAATTGTAATTTGCCATACTTGCAATAATATTCATGATTCATGGATTCATTAAAGGATATTAAAATTTTAAACACATTGAAAAAACGTATTTAATTCTGAAACCCTTTAAATGTTTTCTATTTTAGAATATATCAAAGTATTTGATGTTTAATTTTCTTTAAAGCGGTTCCATGTTTATGCAGTTGGCAATCAAGATTTTACAATAGACTGCTTTGGACACTTTTCTGCTGCATGGTTAAATAGAAAAAAATGCCCATTGTACAACAAAGTTTGAAACTTGTATTGCTTATAACATTTTGTTAAGCATACTAAATATATATAAGATATACTAAATATTAAAGTATAATGTTGTAGCCAAGAAAAATGCAATACAATTTGTTTTTAGGAAATGTAATTACAGTTGTTAATTAAAAGAATTATACACAATGAGAAGAGGGAAAAAAGTTATTGTATTTTGCACCAGTGCACAGTGTATATAATAAAGTTCCTACAAAAGATGATATTATTTTTGCATTAAAAAAAGCCACCTTCAAGCAGGTCTTAAAAAATAGGAACCTTGACAATTGGCAACATACTAATTATTTGAAGCAGAAAAATAAAAGTACAAAATATTAAATCTTAATTTAATTTTTTTAATCTTTTTATATAGACGTGTTTAATTTATTTCTTTCAAAACAGCTTCATTCAGAATATCTATTCAGAATATCTTGGGTAAATGTATTATAAAGGCAACACAACTTTGATTTTATCTGATGTAGAACAGGTGACTGTTTGAGAAAAATATATTTATGCTATATCTCCATATAGGAGGCTGATAATTAGTCGAACATAGACTATTGCTTATAAACTGATAACCTAGTATAAAACAAAAAGATGCATTATAAATGCAATGAATTATCAGCGTTGTGACTTTTATTACATTCTCCTAATGCATCACAGAACAAACTTTGGAATTGTTTTGCTGCAGCTTTATGAAAACAATGGGTGGTTTGGTCTGGTGAAAAAGTGATAAGGCTATGTTTTAAAGTTTTGCAAATGAATGCCTAGAAAAAAGAGATCTATAATTTAATGATCCCCACAACACTTTATTTAGGTATGCTAAAACCCCTTTTTATTAGGTGTGATACAAACCCTTTTCTTTCATATTAAAAATTAAAAATATATTTTATACAAAAGTTGATTTACATTTACAAGAGTATATTTACAAGTTAACTTAGGTATTGTTAATTCAGCTACGATGGTTAGAGAGTAGTGATGGGTGAATAAATTTGAGCGGCACTGCCAATTTTAGCGTTTCAGGGCCCGCAAATATTTTTGCTAAATTGTATCGAAAATTCGCTGGCAAAAAAATCAGGCGCGACAATTTTTGGTGCGTACATAAAAATTTAACAAATTGAACAAAATTGTCACACCTCTAAAAATTGTCGATCGCGTCAAAAATTGTTGCATGTCTAAATTATTTGATGCCCATTGACTTCAATGTGGTTTTGCAAATTATTCGGCGAAGCAAAATGGGACAGATTCACCCATCACTATTAGACAGACCACAAACTTTTCAAACTCGCTTTAAATGTTTACGTGGCATTAAAGACAAGGTCCCAAAGGGACATTGCCTTCTGAAAGCTTCATTGCTCACCTTGTCAAAATCAAAGGAGCAATGTTGGACAGAAACTTCACTTCCAGTATACCATGATGGTCAACACTATGATGTAGAAACTACAGTGCACACAAAGTAATTTATTACCTAATTTCTTCTCCTCACTATAAGATAGATAGAACAGAAAAAATTGATCTTTGCTTTTGTATTCTAAGGGGCCGATTCACTAACTTCGAGTGAAGGATTCGAAGTAAAAAAACTTCGAATTTCGACGTTTTTTTTGGGCTACTTCGACCATCGAATGGGCTACTTCGACCTTCGACTGCGACTACGACTTCGAATCGAAGGATTCGTAGTAAAAATTGTTCGACTATTCGACCATTCGATAGTCGAAGTACTGTCTCTTTAAAAAAAACTTCGACCCCCTAGTTCGCCATCTAAAAGCTACCGAACTCAATGTTAGCCTATGGGGAAGGATATTCCTTCGTTCGTTGGATTAAAATCCTTCGAATCGTTCGATTCAAAGGATTTAATCGTTCGATCGAAGGAATAATCGTTCGAGCGTTCGATCGTACTATCTGCGCTAAATCCTTCGACTTCGATATTCGAAGTCGAAGGATTTGAATTCCTAGTCGAATATCGAGGGTTAATTAACCATCGATATTCGACCCTTAGTGAATCGGCCCCTAACTGTTGAAATGCAATTGCTGATTGGATGCTCTGAGCAATTAGTGAAGAGAGAAACTGTTCATTTTCAATTTGTCGAGAAATTTGCAAAACTGCCTAGAAATAGTGATGGGCGAATTTATTCACCAGGCGTGAATTTGCAGCGAATTCCCACAATTCGCCGTCGGCGAATAAATTCGCGAAACCCTGGCGAAAATTTGCCAGCGAAAATTTGCCAGCATCAACAAAAAAAGGACGCCAGCGTCTGTTTTTTTTGGACGCCGGCGCATTTTTGCCGGCATCAAATCGTTTTGTGAATTTTTTACCGTTTTGAGAATTTTTCAGGAAATTCGCAAATTTTTTGGCACAGCAAAACACCCCAAATTCGCCCATCACTACTTAGAAATTCACAAAATAGCAAAAAAATCCTGAAATGATGTGAAGTCAATAGGCGCTAAAAAAATTTCTACGTGCAACAATTTTTACGCACACAACTTATCTTTGAATGACAAATGCATTAATGGGAATGGGCGTTTAATCTTACGGCGACTTTTTTGTCTCGACTAATTATGTTGTCACAGCTTGTTTTTGCTGCAGTTCTGATAAATTTGCAGATGGCGAATTGCAGAATGTTGGTGTGAATCCATGCCTGTTAGATACTGAGAACATAATTTCAGTAAAGGTTTCTTATTTAGTGATCAGGCATCAGAACACCTTGGCAACATCAGCATGCATCGAGAAGGAAAAAAATTAATTGCTGCACTTTTCTGTATTAATTATGTATGCTGTAGTTAAGAACAAATAGGTTAAAATGCTCAAAGTAAAATTCAGCAGTTGTATTTGATTATAAAGAGTTTGTTTACCTTTGTTTTGTAAATGGTTGCAACAAACAATGAAAGGAAATAATGAGTCATTCACCACTGCCAGGAAACTACATGATATGGTCAATATAGTTAGATGCGACATGGTAGTATCTAGCAACCAATGATCTTTTTAAATAGCTAACCATTTATTGCTACCTGCTGATTGATTTCTAAACCTGTAGTCAATTTTGCACCATATTACATAACCCTATTGTGATCATCAGTAGTATATTGGTGGGTCCACAGTGCAGTTCCAAGTTATGTATTAGGTGTGTATGTGATTAAATAAAACTAGTAGTCTCTTCAGTCAGTCCACCATAATTCTTTGCTCCATGGTGATATTTTTGCCCCTTTTTTTAGCATTTTTTCTTTATGAGGTTAAAACGCAGTAGTTGGTGGCCAAACAAGCGGATGATCTGACAAAATAGTTGGTGCACATAAATAATTTCTAAAACATTACAGGTCATGTTGTTAATACTCACACATTTTAAAAATATCCCATAAGCGTAATGATAGGGAAGTCATAATTTTACCGTGCTTGATTGAAATTCAATAACAGTAAAGTAGCCACTCTTCAAATATGATATTTAATCCATGTTCTTTATGTAAATCACAAGTACAATCCATTATTCATTATAAAAAGGGCGCTACACTTTTATTAAAAATGATACGCAAATTCTGTGAAAAATTAATGCCCTTCCTTGAAGTTTAAGAACACTTATCATGTAGTCTTCAAATGTACTGCATATTCTGTTTCTGATTTTAAAATACGGTATTCTTTCAAAATTGATGTGCTTCAATTTTTATGCTTGAAGTAAAAAAAAGAATGCAGGATTTATTTTTTATTTAAGGTCCATTTAATTCTTCAGAAGGTAATGTCTTCTAGAATGGACCAGATCTAAAATGTATGGCGAATGGGATTCATATGCTTGTCACTATTAGTCATGTCCACAATTTCCTTCCCAGAAGTGCTTTCTGGAAACTACATATATCAGAAACTTATTAACATGACCTGAGGTATTCATATTTAAAAGACTGCCACTTCTTAAGAGGGTATTTTCAGCATTCATATGAGAACTCAAGTGACTCTAATACGAGAAAATGCATTTCAAAATAGGAAATGCGAAAACATTTTAGCCCATTTTAGGTGATAGAGCTGAAATCGAAAATTGCACTGCTTTTGTGGGCAAATGTAATCAATTTGCACAAATCAGTGCAAATATAAAACAAATAAATATTTTTAAATTTATTATGACTTTTTTCACTTATACGAGAATATACGAGAAATAAATAGGGAGTTTTGCCTTTTTTAAAAGAAGAGCATTCTCAGTGGGTAAGCTATAAATAAATAAACTGTTTTTATGGCACCAATTGAAGGAGAACTAAATTCTAAAAATGAATATGGCTATAAATGACATATTTTATATATTGAACTTATTGAACCAGCCTAAAGGTTCAGCATCTCTATAGTAATAATGATCTAGGCTTTCAAATTTGTAACAGGAATTTCCCATCTGGAATTTTGTTAGGAGTGTCTGCAACAATCACATGCTCAGTGTGGTCTGGGCAGTTGTTGAGAAGCTAAGCTTAGTGGTCGTTGCAAATCATCAAGCAGAAAATGATGCTTGCCTGTCATATAAACTGATGCTAACTGTGCTGGTTTCTGAGCTGTCGTGTAAAATAAGTAATTATTAATCAGCAGTGGAGTAACTAGATGCTACTGGGCCCCACAGCAAATTAATTTTAGGGCCCCCAACATTTCCAGAGGTTGTCCTGTTTTACCAATATATATTGACATTTCTCATTAATTAGGGCCTCATAGGCCCCCTATACCTCCTGGGGCCCCCTGCTTCCTCTGTAGTTTCGCCCCTGTTAATCAACCTAAGCATTATATTGTGATTTTTAATTCATATATATTCAGTATATTGTGCGTCAGTCCTCAAGCCCAGTAAGTGACAGCAGCACAGAGCATGTGCAGTAAATCAGCAGAAAAGAAGATGGAGAGCTACTGGGGCATATTCAGAGTTACAGATCTTTACTGCTAAAGGGCTGTGGTTGCCTTGGGCTGGTACAGAAGCTTCCTTCCTTAGTTAAGCCTCCTTTAATGTTGATTCCAGTAAACCATAATAAACAGCTTATTAATGTACTTGTGTAAATGCAAGTGGTGTGTGGGAGCAAGATATTGTACCATGCTGGTTAATCAA
Organism: Xenopus laevis; assembly: GCF_017654675.1. NCBI lineage: Eukaryota > Metazoa > Chordata > Amphibia > Anura > Pipidae > Xenopus > Xenopus laevis. The sequence goes on along the minus strand of NC_054382.1, from coordinate 76,242,630 downwards.
AGCAAATAAAAGTTGAATGTATCTAGGGTTAACGTGTGTTAACTTGTACTGTGGTCTTTCCAGCATCTCTTGATGAGTTCATGCTCTGGGTTCCCTTGGTATTTCATAATTTAGTTGAGATTAAATATACTTTTAAACTACATTGTTTTTTATTTGTGTAATTCATCATAGCATAATCAATATGTGCATAAAGCATAAACAGGTAAAGAATTAAGCATGCAGTTCTGTATGCAGTCTAGAGCAATAGATAATGATGTGCTCTCATGCATGGTTATGTACAGTGTGGGGGCAGATTTATCAAGGGTCGAATTTCGAGGGTTAAAAAACCCTCGAATTCGACCCTCAAAGTAAAATCCTTTGAATTCGAATATCAAATTTGAAGGATTTTAGCGCAAAGCTTTGATCGAACAATCGAATAAAAATAGTAAAAAAACTCGTTCGAATCAAACGATTTGAACGATTTTAAGCGATAGATCAAAGGATTTTTATTCAATCAAAAAAAACTTAGCAAAGTGCTGGGGAAGGTCCCCATAGGCTAACATTGCACCTAATTAGGTTTTAAAGTGGCGAAGTTTGTAGTCAAAGTATTTTTAAAGAGACAGTCCTTCGATTATCGAATGGTCGAATAGTCGAACGATTTTTACTTTGAATCGTTCGAATCATTCGATTAGATCGAATTCGATTGAATTTGACCAATTCGATGGTCGAAGTACCCAAAAAAATACTTCGAAGTTCGAATTTTTTACCATTCAAATTATTCACTCGTGCTTAGTAAATCTGCCCCTGTGTGTGTGTGTGTGTGTCTGTGTGTGTATATATATATATATATATATATATATATATATATATATATATATATATATATATATATACAGGCATATGTGCTGTATATGTACTAAATACTTCTGTTATATAATGGTGGGTGAAGCAGAACCTTGGTTTTTCTTCTTGATCAGTTTAAAAAGTTTATCCAGAACATTTCTTTGCACTGACTTAAGGGGATGTGGCAGAGCAGACGTGCCGATTACTGCTACGGATTGTGGGGACAAATCGCCAGTTACTGGAATGAATTGCTTCCCTTTAATACCAATAAAAGGTAAAGCAAGTAGCTCTGGCCTCTTTATCATTATCATCTAAAAGCACTTACTAGTGCATGATTATTTTTATTAATAGGAAGTGACTGCAGTAATCAAAACATCTACATTGTAGTAACCCCAAGGGAAAGTTGTTCTTACTGTGCATTACATTATTTAATCAGGTAACAGGAATACGCCACACTAAATATATCATTCATCTGGATTTTTGGTTGATTGAAGAGGCTTTACAACTTGTTCTTTAATGATACTAGCATTGAAGATATTGCCAGCATTTTTTTTATATTGCCTTTAACATTCACCCTAAAATACCTTGAGAGTGGACTAACAATTCACTTAATTACATACCACTGAGATGCCTATCCACAATATGCGGACAGACATGCTATTGGAATGAAAAAAAAAGCATAACAGGATATAAATAGTGATGGGCGAATTTATTCGCCAAGTGCGAATTCGCGGCGAATTTACGCATTTCGCAAAATGTCAAAGTCATCCCATATCTGCCAGTCCTATGCTCAATTTTCATCTGATTCATTAAGAATTCTATTGCTTCATTTTACATTTTACAAAGGGACTAAGTTTTACCTGCAATTTACTAGCTGATGCAATTTGAAATTAGGACTGGCCAGATATGGGATGACTTTGACGTAGTTGGCCAGCTTAAATATATTGTAATATATGGACAAACAATCCCTGTGTTGTTTAAAGGGTAAGGCATTTTTCAGTAGCAGTATGCACAAAATGTCTGTGTCTTAAATATATTGATAATGGGTTGAGTGCAGAGGACTCTTGTATTTGTCTATAAATACAAAAGCTTATAAGTGTATAATATAAAAAGTATTTTACAATTATTATTTTTTTTATAATTGGAAAACCACAAGCAAATATTTGTAGGAATTTTCTATTAATCCGTTATGATTATTGAGGTATAAAGTACTGTGGATATAAACATATTTTTGTAGTCTTCAAGTAAGTGTCCTTTGACATTACAAGGTCTGTCGCTGAGTTAATTCATTCCTGATGTCACCATGAATCACAGGATCTTGGAAGCAGAAAATAAATATAAAACTGTAAATAAGTGAATGGAGGGACAAATGAAGGCATTTTAGAAGACCAAGATCTTGGTGAAGATAAAAATTGAGTGATTGTCACAAGTAGAGTTGGAACCTATGACAGAAACACTTTTTGAATTTTCTTTGATGTGAATGCTTCTTAGTACTTTTCCAGCTGGATAACTTTGGCTAAAAATCTCGGCTGGCATTAATTAATGAATAATACTTTCCTGTTTACATTTTTTTTGTAGCTGTTGCCCACTGAAAGGAAAATAAAATCTGGAATAACTCTGCTTCTTGAACTGTGCCTGCTGCATGGGAAAGATACTTATACTGATTGAGTGGTGGGATGGGGTATCTTTCCATTATGCAACAACAACCTCCAGATTTTAGAGGGCAAATACAGGTGTCCATTTTTAAGAGGACATTATGATTCACGAATTGACCAATTCAGCAAAATTGAAGCACTGATTATGGCAGATCTGGATCATTGGCAATGTAATTTACATTTTCAGGTAAGAATAACACTGGATTTATTTACTTCATTAGCTCAGGAAAATCTTTGTATTACCTAATGAACTGTGTATAGAAATTTTAAAAACTTAATGACAGTTTTGATATTAGGAATATAGATTATTATTAGCTTGGTCAAATGCTCAAATATTCTACCATGTTCTTAAAGGTGTATCCACCTTTACACTCATTTGTTATACAATATCCTTGTTACGAAAACTTAGCCTGGTGGTCTAGTGGGGGGGGGGCGGCAGGGAGGACCGCCACGCAGGTCTTCTGCGCCTCAGGCGCCGGCATCTTAGGGAGCGTGCGGCGCTCCTCCTTGGTATTTAAAGGCGCGCTGACATCATATATCTGATGGCAATGGCGCGAAATTTAAAGTACTTAAAGATACATTTTCTTTTTACACACTGCCCATTATAGGAGTTTGTTCCTGCTGCTTTCTGAGCATTTGCTATACCTGTTTTGAAACTGTTTGATTCCTGTTGTGACCCCTGGCTTTTGACTATTCTGACCTCTGGATCCTGACACCTTTCTGATTGACTTCCTGGTTTGACCCTTGCCAGCCTGACTACGTTTATTCTCCGCCTGCCTCGACCCAACCTGATCTGACTACTCTATTGCCTAACGTCTTGTGCCGCGACCTTCGGCCTAAAAGACTCTAGCAAACAGTCATGCCTTGCACCTCTCGTTTAAGTCCTAGTGGCATCCAAGTAGCTGAGGGCTCCTCCCGAGGCCAAACGCAGTCACTAGAGATGTCGCGAACTGTTCGCCGGCGAACTTGTTCGCGCGAACATCGGGTGTTCGCGCTCGCCGGAAGTTCGCGAACGTCGCGCGACGTTCGCCATTTTGGGTTCGCCATTGTTGGCGCTTTTTTTTGCCCTCTCATCCCAGACCAGCAGGTACATGGCAGCCAATCAGGAAGCTCTCCCCTGGACCACTCCCCTTCCCTATAAAAACCGAAGCCCTGCAGCGTTTTTTCACTCTGCCTGTGTGTGCTGAAGAGATAGTGTAGGGAGAGAGCTGCTGCCTGTTAGTGATTTCAGGGACAGTTGAAAGTTTGCTGGCTAGTAATCGTTTTGATACTGCTCTGTTATTGGAGGGACAGAAGTCTGCAGGGGTTTGAGGGACATTTTAGCTTAGGTAGCTTTGCTGGCTAGTAATCTACCTTCTACTGCAGTGCTCTGTATGTAGCTGCAGTGGGCAGCTGTCCTGCTTCTGATCTCATCTGCTGACTGCTGCAATAACAGTAGTCCTTGTAAGGACTGCTTTTATTTATTTTTTTGTTGTTTTACTACTACTACTACTACTACTACTATAAGAGCCCAGTGCTATTAGTCTAGCAGTGTTGGGGAGTGGGACTGGTGTGCTAATCTGCTGCTCCTAGTAGTTCAGCAGCACCAACTTTAATTTTTTTTTTTTAATATTCATTTTTTTTTATTTTACTTTTTTTTATTTTACTACCGCTGTAGTAGTGTATAAGTTGACCTTTTAGGCATTATTTGCCCTGTAGGCATTATTTGCACACTGTTTTCTTCAACCCGCCATCGAGCTGTGTGACCTTGTTCCCATTCTGTCTAAATATCCATAATATTACCGTCTCCAGAAAAAACACCGGAGTCACTTTTTTCAAGCAGCATTCATATATTTTACGTAATCCGTATCCACCGCTGTAGTAGTGTATACGTTGGCCTTGTAGGCATTATTTGCACACTGTTTTCTTCAACCCGCCATCGAGCTGTGTGACCTTGTTCCCATTCTGTCTAAATATCCATAATATTACCGTCTCCAGAAAAAACACCGGAGTCACTTTTTTCAAGCAGCATTCACATATTTTACGTAATCCGTATCCACCGCTGTAGTAGTGTATACGTTGGCCTTGTAGGCATTATTTGCACACTGTTTTCTTCAACCCGCCATCGAGCTGTGTGACCTTGTTCCCATTCTGTCTAAATATCCATAATATTACCGTCTCCAGAAAAAACACCGGAGTCACTTTTTTCAAGCAGCATTCATATATTTTACGTAATCCGTATCCACCGCTGTAGTAGTGTATACGTTGGCCTTGTAGGCATTATTTGCACACTGTTTTCTTCAACCCGCCATCGAGCTGTGTGACCTTGTTCCCATTCTGTCTAAATATCCATAATATTACCGTCTCCAGAAAAAACACCGGAGTCACTTTTTTCAAGCAGCATTCATATATTTTACGTAATCCGTATCCACCGCTGTAGTAGTGTATACGTTGGCCTTGTAGGCATTATTTGCACACTGTTTTCTTCAACCCGCCATCGAGCTGTGTGACCTTGTTCCCATTCTGTCTAAATATCCATAATATTACCGTCTCCAGAAAAAACACCGGAGTCACTTTTTTCAAGCAGCATTCATATATTTTACGTAATCCGTATCCACCGCTGTAGTAGTGTATACGTTGGCCTTGTAGGCATTATTTGCACACTGTTTTCTTCAACCCGCCATCGAGCTGTGTGAGCTTGTTCACATTTTGTCTAAATATTGATAATATTATCGTCTCTAGAAAAACCACTTGAGTTACTTTTTTTCAAGCAGCATTCATATATTTTACGTAATCCGTATCCACCGCTGTAGTAGTGTATACGTTGACTTTGTAGGCATTATTTGCACAGTGTTTTCTTCAACCCGCCATCTAGCTGTGTGTATTATCGTTTCCAGAAAAACCAACTGAGTTTTTGTTGTTGTTGTTGTTTTTTTAAAAATAATGCCAGGCAAAGGCAGGCCGCCACGCAGAGGCCGTGCTAGGGGCCGTGCTGCTATGCAATCCTGTGGCCCTAGCAAATTGCCCAGTTTTAAAAAGCCAATGACCCTGAACTCCCAAAATGCTGAAGAGGTAGTTGACTGGCTTACACAGCACACCCCATCCTCTACCGTTTCTAACTTTACCACAACATCCTCCTCATCCTCCACTGCTATGGCCACCCCACGTAACACTTCCTCCACCACCGGTGCCCCTTCTTCACTGGGGTCAGAGGAGTTATTTTCCAATGAGTTTCTTGAACTGAGTAATGCGCAACCATTATTGCCAGAAGAAGATGAAGGAGATGAGGACCTTACACCAGATTTAATTCTGGCAGAGAACACGATAGAGATGGACATAATGAGTGATGAGGAGGAGGTCCCCGCTGCTGCTTCCTTCTGTGATGTGTCAGAAGAAATTGATGCATCTGAGGAGAATGATGATGAGGAGATTGATGTTTTGTGGGTGCCTAGTAGAAGAGAGCAAGAGGAGGGTAGTTCAGATGGAGAGACGGAGAGTCAGAGAGGCAGTAGGAGAATAAGACTTAGAAGAAGCAGGGAGGACAGCCCGCAGGGATCAGTAGGGCAACAACATGTATCGGCACCTGTGTTCAGCCGGCCAACGCACCCGCCATTGCCGCCAATACCGCCAACTCCGCCAACTTCTACTGTTACCGCCAGATCGCACACTTCCAAAAAGTCAGCAGTGTGGGATTTTTTTAATGTGTGTGCCTCTGACAAAAGCATTGTAATTTGCAATGAGTGCAGTCAGAAACTGAGCCTTGGTAAGCCCAACAGCCACATAGGTACAACTTCTATGCGAAGGCACATGAGCGGCAAGCACAAAGCACTTTGGGAGCAACACCTCAAAGGCAACAGGCAAACTAAAAGCCACACTCCTTCTGGTCCAGCATCTTACTGCTCTACCTCTGCTCTCCTTGACCCGTCTGAACCACCCTCCACTCCGCCTTCCACCTTGACCACCTGTTCCCATTCCCAGTCATCTGCCACCAGCCAAGTTTCTGTGAAGGCCATGTTTGAGCGTAAGAAGCCAATGTCTGACTGTCACCCCCTTGCCCGGCGTCTGACAGCTGGCTTGTCTGCACTCTTAGCCCGCCAGCTTTTACCATACCAGCTGGTGGACTCTGAGGCCTTCCGCAAATTTGTAGCAATTGGGACACCGCAGTGGAAGGTACCCAGCCGCAATTTTTTTTCTAAAAAGGGAATACCACACCTGTACCAACATGTGCAGAGCCAAGTTACCGCATCTCTGTCACTTAGTGTTGGGCCAAAGGTCCATATGACTACTGACGCATGGTCCTCCAAGCATGGTCAGGGCAGGTATGTCACCTACACTGCCCACTGGGTGAACTTGGTAATGGCTGGGAAGCAGGGAATGGGTAGCTCAACAACAACAGTGGAGTTGGTGTCACCGCCACGGATTGCACGCGGTTCTGCCACCACCTCTACTCCTCCATCGCTCTCTACCTCGTCTTCTTCTTCTTCTTACTCTGCTGCTGGGTCCTCCTTCTCCTCCTCCACACCTGTGCACCCCCAGCTCCCCCTAGGCTATTCGACGTGCCAGGTACGCCGTTGTCACGCTGTCTTGGGGATGACGTGCCTGGAAAGCAAAAACCATACCGGATCTGTACTCCTGTCATCTCTGCAGTCACAGGCCGATCGGTGGCTGACCCCACACCAACTGCAGATCGGAAAAGTGGTGTGTGACAATGGAAGCAATCTGTTGGCAGCGTTGAGACTAGGCAATTTAACACATGTGCCCTGCATGGCACATGTGTTAAATTTAATAGTCCAACGTTTTGTCTCCAAGTACCCAGGATTCCAGGACGTTCTCACCCAGTCCAGAAAGGTGTCGGCCCATTTCAGACGTTCCTACACAGCCATGGCACGCCTTGCTGACATTCAGCAGCGCTACAACATGCCAGTCAGGCGTTTGATTTCTGACAGCCAGACTCGCTGGAATTCAACGCTCCTTATGTTGGAACGTCTGCTGCAACAACAAAGGGCCGTCAACGAGTACCTTTTTGAACTGGGTGGTAGGACTGGATCTGCACAGCTGGGGATTTTTTTCCCCCGTTACTGGGTGCTTATGCGCGATGCCTGCAGGCTCATGCGACCTTTTGAAGAGGTGACAAATATGGTCAGTCGCACCGAAGGCACCATCAGCGACCTAATACCCTTCGCTTTCTTCCTGGAGCGTGCCGTGCGACGAGTGACAGATGAGGCTGTAGACCAGCGTGACGAGGAGCTGGAAGCGCACGATTTCTGGTCGGAATCACCAGAACGAACCCAGGCACCTGCTGCAACGCAGGGAGAGGTGCCAGAAGTGGAGTCAGAGGAGGAAGGTGGCTTTGTGGAGGAGGAGGAGGAGGACCAACAGGAGCAGGCTTCCCAGGGGGCTAGTGGTGACCTTTTGGGGACCCCTGGTCTTGTACGTGGCTGGGGGGAGGAGACCGTGGATGATGCAGTCCTTGATAATGAGGAAGCGGAGATGGATAGCTCTGCATCCAACCTTGTGAGAATGGGGTCTTTCATGCTGTCATGCCTGTTGAAGGACCCCCGTATCAAGAGGCTTAAGGAGAAGGACCTGTACTGGGTCGCAACGCTACTAGACCCTCGGTACAAGCATAAAGTGTCAGAAATGTTACCAACATACCACAAGTCCGAAAAGATGCGGCATTTACAAACCAGCCTGCAAAACATGTTGTACAATGCTTTTAAGGGTGATGTCACTTCAGGAACTCATCAACATTCCAGGGGCAGAGGTGCCAGTAATCCTGCCACGAGCACACCTGCAAGGACAAAGCCCTTTGGCCAGTCTGTAACGTCAGACATGCAAATGTTTTTCTGTCCAAGGCAGCGCCACAACCCTTCTGGATCCACCCTCAAAGAACGCCTCGACCGGCAGGTAGCGGACTACCTGGCATTAACTGCAGATATCGACACTCTGAGGAGCGATGAACCCCTGGACTACTGGGTGCGCAGGCTTGATCTGTGGCCAGAGCTGTCACAATTTGCCATGAACCTCTTGTCTTGCCCAGCCTCAAGTGTGCTCTCAGAAAGGACCTTCAGTGCAGCAGGAGGGATTGTAACTGAGAAGAGAACTCGCCTAGGTCACAAAAGTGTCGATTACCTGACCTTTATTAAAATGAATGAGGGGTGGATCTCGGAGGGTTACTGCACGCCGGAAGACTTGTTCTGACTTCTATGCAGCTGTCCTTCTCTTCAAGCCTCATGACTCCACACACAGCTGTCCTTTAGCGTCCTCCTCCTCCCTCCGCCACCGTTACAAACTAGGGTGCAAACCCTACTGGTTTAATTTTTTCTGGCCTCTGTGCTTCAGTGGCTGCAACCAAAAAAATGCATATTTTCTGCATTTATATGGCATAATTTTTCTGGCCTCTGTGCTTCAGTGGCTGCAACCAAAAAAATTTATATTTTCAGCATTTATATGGCATAATTTTTCTGTCAACTGTGCTTCAGTGGCTGCGACCAAAAAAATGCATATTTTCTGCATTTATATGGCATAATTTTTCTGGCCTCTGTGCTTCAGTGGCTGCAACCAAAAAAATTTATATTTTTCAGCATTTATATGGCATAATTTTTCTGGCAACTGTGCTTCAGTGGCTGCGACCAAAAAAATGACTATTTTCAGCATTTATATGGCATATTTTTTCTGGCCTCTGTGCTTCAGTGGCTGTGGCCAAAAAAACTGGGCAAACAATGCCTACAAGGTCAACGACGTTGACCTTGTAGGCATTGTTTGCCCAGTTTTTTTTGGCCACAGCCACTGAAGCACAGAGGCCAGAAAAAATATGCCATATAAATGCTGAAAATAGTCATTTTTTGCCATACGTTGACTCAACGTATATGGCAAAAAATGACTATTTTCAGCATTTACGTGACATATTTTTTCTGGCAACTGTGCTTCAGTGGCTGCAACCAAAAAAAACTGGGCAAACAATGTCTACAAGGTCAACGTATGGCGAAAAATTACTATTTTCAGCATTTATATGGCATATTTTTTCTGGCAACTGTGCTTCAGTGGCTGCGTCCAAAAAAACTGGGCAAACAATGTCTACAAGGTCAACGTATGGCGAAAAATGACTATTTTCAGCATTTATATGGCATATTTTTTCTGGCAACTGTGCTTCAGTGGCTGCGTCCAAAAAAACTGGGCAAACAATGCCTACAAGGTCAACGTATGGCAGTTGTTTAAAGAGAACAGTAGATTACTAGCCAGCAAAGCTACCTAAGCTAAAATGTCCCTCAAATCCCTGCAGACTTCTGTCCCTCCAATACAGAGCAGTATCAAGCAGATTACTAGCCAGCAAACTTACTATCATCTGTCCCTGAAATCACTAACAGCTCTCCCCCTACACTATCTCTTCCAAGCACACACAGGCAGATTTTTCAGATACATTTTTGCCCTTGATCCCCCTCTGGCATGCCACTGTCCAGGTCGTTGCACCCTTTAAACAACTTTAAAATCATTTTTCTGGCCAGAAATGTCTTTTCTAGATGTTAAAGTTCGCCTTCCCATTGAAGTCTATGGGGTTCGCGAACCGTTCGCGAACCGCTCGCATTTTTGCGCAAGTTCGCGAATATGTTCGCGAACTTTTTTTCCGACGTTCGCTACATCCCTAGCAGTCACACTACAGGTGAAGCACGAGCCGAGACCAGGGTGCTTGACATTTGTTCTGATATTGGGTGCCGACCGTGACAGTCCTATTCTTAGCCACTTTTCAATTTGTCATTTGTTCTTTTTTAAAGTATTTGTCTTGCTCTTGGACCCAATTCCAGTTTTCACACAGGGGTAACTGACCTTTGCATCAAAAAAAAGATTGCTCTTTGAGGTTACAATTGTATTGTTATTGTTGCATATTATTATTTATGTTTTATTCAGGCCCTCTCCTATTCATCTTCCAGTCTTTCATTCAAATCACTGCCTGGTTGCTATGGTAACTTGTACCCAAGCAACCATATAATGGATAATTCTAACTGGATTGCTGTTGAACAAAAAGCTAAATAATTAAAACATTACATAATGAAGATGAATTGAAAATTGTCTTGCCATATAGCTGTCTACATCATACTAATGATTCAATTAAACATGAACTACTCATGAAAAATTATTATAGGGTAACTTTAGCCACACCTATAATAGCAGATAACCTATATAACCAGATCAATACTTTTGCTTAGATGGCTAGAGGAAATTACATTTGAGGCTTTAAAAGTGGGGTATCTGTGGACTATGCTTGACAGTGTTCTAAGGGCTACGTCCTTCAGTAACTACAGGTGCATGGATATGGATATCTGAATAAAGGTAGGGGTGTACGTATCTAGGTTTGATGCTTGCAGTCAGATCCGGTATTCAGTCAGAGTTCCGGTATTAGTAAATAATGGATCAGAGGACTCAAACAGAGGTAAAGGAAGCCAATGGTCAGGCAGCACGGAATCAAGGTCAGGATTCAAGACGAGGTTGGTTCAGGCAGCGAAGGATCAGAAACAGGAAACAGGCCGGGTCAGGTCAGGCAGCAGAGAGTCAGAAGTCAATAACAAGCCGAAGTCAAATCAGAGAACCAAGCAGGACAAAACAGGAACAAGACTGATAGGTACTGTAAGTATCTTTACAGGGTGCTTTAGTTATTTATGCGCTGCAGTTACTGCACTTATTTTTGATTAGTCTACTACAATTTAGAAAATTAAAGCAAATGTGTTTTGTTACTATAGGTAATTGTATTTGCAATTCAAAAGTTATGTTAGAGCTAGTGATGGGCAAATCAGACCTGTTTCGCAAAAAAATTATCACAACAGCATAAATTTGCCGAAATGTATTGAAGTCTGTAAGCATTACAATTTTTTGACACGTGACAATTTTTTTTCACTCATTAGAGTCTATGGGTGTCATTTTTGGGCAAAACGTGGCGAAAGATTTTGCTCATCCCTATTAGAAGCCCCTTTGTACTGTCAAAGAATGTTTTCCTAATAGCATTTAATACTAAATCCATACTTGTGCACAATTCATATTCTTTAAAGGGGTTGTTTACCTCTGAGTTAACTTTTAGTATTATGAAGAGAGTGATATTCTGAGACAATTTGCAATTGGTCTTCATTTTTTATAATTTGTGTTATTTAGCTTTATAGTTTCAGCAATTGAGTCAATAGGGTCCAATCTATTCTTGCAACCATGCATTGATTTGAATGAGAGACTGGAATATAAATTGGAGAGGGCCTGATTAGAAAGACTACTAAAAAATAGCAATAACAATAATTTGCTTTTAGATCGGGTCAGTAAACCCCATTTGAGAGCTGTAAAGTGTAAGAAGAAGGCAAATAATTCAAAATCTATAGAAAATAAATAATGAAGATAGACATATTGGTAATACATGGATTTCCTATCTTGAGCCCATTCCGATTATGGATAAGTGCAAAGTTTTCTCCAGTCCTAGTAATCAACAGTTATCAATCATATGCATTTATTGACCCGCCCTTTAACGGGTACCTTCCGATTTGTTGATAAAGGATAGTACACCTGAAGGAAATATGTACCGAATCCATGATTTTGTATTCAGCTGAACCCTCGAATCCATCACAAAAGATTTGGCCGAATACCAAACCAAATTCGAATCCTAATTTGCATATGCAAATTAGGGGTGGGAAGGGGGAAACATTTTTTACTTCCTTGTTTTGTGATAAAAAAGTCACGTTATTTCCCTCCCTGTCCCTAATTTGCATATGCAAATTAGGAGTTGGATTCGGTTCGGCCAGGCAGAAGGATTTGGGCAAATGAAAAAAGGCCAAATCCCATGCCGAATCCTGGATTTGGTGTATCCCTACTAATAAGTGATACTTGTAAATTTTGTTTTACATGATAAAAGTATGTAACCTTCTTTTCCTACATAATAAAACTGCCACCATGGCTGAATGAGTAGAACAAATCTGAATTCTTTTTTAAACTTCCTTGTGAATTCCTTTCCTATGTCAATCATAATGAAAAAAAGGAAAGAGGTGATGAATAGATGAAGAAAGCCGCAAGAAAAAGTACGATCCAAGTAGGACACAGTCAGAGGACAAATCAAGATTTATTCTACACTTTCACTCAAGGTACAAACACAAGGAAAAATGAACACTCTTTTAGGCAGAAATAATTTCTAGTAATGTAATAGAAGGTGATGAATTAATGATATTGGCTAAGACATTCAGTTTTCAGTTTAAATTGATTAATTCCCAAAAGAGATTATACAGTATAAAATAGTAATATACTTGCAGATTAAATGCCAATCCACCAATTCATTTTGTGGGACATTCTTTGAAGTAATATTAAAAATTTTAAAACTGGGCAGCACTGCATTCAATGGGTTAACAAATTGTAGAAATACAGCATTTTTTGTTTTAGGGACTGATTTTAGGGATTCCTTAGATTATTTATAAAAATACATTTCTTCATAACTAATTGAACAATATTTGTATACAAACAGTAAAGCATTTTCCTTTATAAAAAATATTATTATAATAGAAAGATTTTATTGGGCATGGAAAAAAAACTAAATATAGGGGCAAATTCACTAACATTCGTAGTTTCGCCAGGCGCAACTTCGCCGCGCTTCACCGCACGCCGCCGCACTTCACCAGGCGTAGTTTCGCCAGCGCTCCGCAAATTCACTAAAATCCGAAGTTGCGCTCAGGGGTAGCGTAAGGTTGCGAAGTTGCGCTAGCGTTGATTCGCTATGTAAAGCGAAGTTACGCTAGCGAAGGCTAATTTGCATACGGCGCGAAATTCACATTTCAATGGAGGAATACGTATCAGCACTACAAATGCCTAGAAAACCTTCAAATTAGCAAATAAAAATGTTATTTTGCCCTACACATGTGCCCACTGTCTAGGTAAGTTGCCATGAGCCAGGAAATGTAGGGGGGAAGGAGGGGAGCCCCAAAAATTTTTTCGATCTTTTTCAGCCGATCACCCATAATGTAGAAAACACGCCAGCGTTTTTTTGGGACTTAGAAAAATTTTTGACTTTTTTTCAAACAATCCCTATCTACTCTATTGCGCTTTGCCAGGTCTGAGGTGGCGAAGGAAGTCTAGCGTAAAAGGTAGCGTTCAGTACACTGTGCAAGTTAGTGAATTTGCGTAGTTACGTCGCTAGTGAAAATTCGCCAGGCGTAAGGGTGCAAAGTAACACTAGCGAAACTACGCCAGCGTTCGTTAGTGAATTTGCGCAGTAACGAAAATGCCAAACGCTAGCGAATTAACGCTAGCGTTCGGCGCTTAGTGAATTTGCCCCATAGACTCTGGGAATCATCTTCATCAACAGTCATAGAATAATATATTGGTTGGTATAAGCTGAATAAACATTTGCGTTTTTTGTTGCAATTTTGCAATGCTCGTGCAACTGACTCCTTCGAAGGAGAACTAAAGTCTAACTAAAGCTGCAAAATATGTCAGCACTGTGAAATAAGCCAGCGCTGCGAAATATGCCAGCGCTATATAATGTGAATAACTAAAGAAGTAGGCTACAAATGTCATGCAAATTTTTGATGATCTATTAAACTCCGAGGCTGCTGAATAAAAAAAATATTCTATCTCAAACCTGCTGAAGTCATGTAGAAATCAATGGCAGATGTCCCATTTACAGTTGGAATTTATCATGATCTGCGATGGGTTTTGTACAATAATCTGATTAATTTGTGGTTTTTGGGCGATGAAAAAATCATACAATTTGTATTTTTTCATGATTTTATTGAGTCTTTTTCCAGTAAATTTATTGATAAATACAGTAAAAATATGGATGGGAGTTTGGTCAAAGTGGTTTTAAGAAAATAGTGAGAAGTTTTCAGAGATTAGTAAATAACCCTATGTTTTGGTCTTCTGTACCAGCCCAAGGCAACCACAGCCCTTTAGCAGTAAAGATCTGTGCCTCTAAAGATGCCCCAGTAGCTCCCCATCTTTTTTCTGCTCATTCTCTGCACATGATCTGTGCTGCTGTCACTTACTGAGCTTAGGGACCAACTCAATATATAGTTCACATAGAATACAGATGTCATAACATAGGGCTGATTAGTAATTAATACAGACAATAAACACATGGAAGCACAGACACCAGTGCAACTAGCATCTGCATTGAATCATCAGCCCTGTAGCATTAGCTCATATTACAGGCCAACCTCATTTCCTGCTTGATAATTTGTGGCAACCTCTAAACTTTGATTTTCAACAGCTGCTCCAAACCCAGAAAGCACTTATGGGCAGATTTACCAAGGAACAAAGTAAAGCTGAGCACACTCCCTCCTTTCTCCAGGTGGCCTGGTGCACAATGCAAGAGGGTACGGCAACCCCCAAAGGACAATTGTATAGAAATACACTGGCACTCAAGGCAATTGAAGTGCAGGGTTACCCCTTGCTATTTATTTCGTGCGAAGGGTCAAAGTGAAAATTCGAATTTTTGAGTTTTTTCAAGTGGAATTCGAATAGGGAATAGTCAAAATTCGATTTGAGTTTTTAAAAAAAAATTGAATTCGATTTTCAAAATGTATCATGTACTGGCCCTTTAAGAATTCAAATTCGACTATTCGCCGCCTTAAACCTGCTGAATTGCTGTTTTAGCCTATGGGGGGACGCCCTGGGTTCAATTTGGAGTTGTTTGCAGCCTTCCTGAAAATCGAGGTTTTTTTCTCAGAAAAAGCTCGAATCGAATTAGATTTGAATTTAATTTGAATTTGCAGGTTTTTGCAAACTCCCCTGAACTCTAAATTTGACCCTTGATAAATCTGCCCCTAAGTGTTCCAAGATGGTGACCCCCATGTGACAAGTTTCACATCCTGGATCATTGCTGCTATTTTGAAGCTGAAACTTTAGGCTGGTGCAATAAATGTAATATATAAAATATGTAATTTTAAGCCATATTTTGCCCTCTGACTTAAAGGAATTGTACAGTGTAAAAATAAAAACTGTGTAAATAGATAGGCTGTGCAAAATAAAAAATGTTTCTAATATAGTTAGTTAGCCAAAAATGTAATGTATAAAGGCTGGAGTGATTTAATGTATAGCATGTCAGTCTTAACACTACTTCCTGCTTTTCAGCTTCTCTTGGTTTACACTGACTGGTTACCCTGGCTACCAGGCAGTAACCAATCAGAGACTTGAGGGGAGGCCACATGGGTCATTTCTGTTGCTTTTGAATCTGAGCTGAATGCTGAGGATCAATTACAAACTCACTGAACAGAAATGTACCATGTGGCCCCCCTTCAAGTCGCTGACTAGCTCAGAGTTATAGTGCTTAAAAGCAGGAAGTTGGATTCTGGCTGTTTTATTAGACATCCAGTCACTCCAGTCTTTATACATTACATTTTTGGCTAACTAACTATATTAGAAACATTTTTTATTTTGCACAGCCTATCTATTTACCCAGTTTTTATTTTCACACTGAACTGTTCCTTTAATATAGTAACAAAGTTCCTACTTGAGATAGTCATGTAATTGTGCAGGTATTGCTGTTTGAATCCATCACTGTTTTGTGCCAAAGCAGAACTTCATGAACCTAGTTCTTATTCATTACCCTTACCTACAGTATCCAAATGTTTGACTCTGTATAGACTTGTCATTTGAGCATTTTACATTAGACTAAACAAGAGTAGGAAGTTGTGGCTGCTTTCTATGCTCTTCTGGAAATCTGATATATGGTTCCATATGGAAATATAATAATTCAAGTCAGATGAGTCTTTCTGCAAAATATTACTTTTTTCCATTGTGTTGTGCATATTTCATCACGTTCCACTTTCCTTTCTATATTGCCTCTTTGTAAAGGTTTCCAGTCATTGACCTAACTATGCATATAGCTCTTAAAAAAAAATAACAACCACTCCCTCATCTTGAACTTAGAGGACCAATTATCAAAATTCAAATTTGTGTAGTAGTTTTAGAGGTTTTTCAAACCTCAAATAAACTAATTTTCTCTAAAACCAAAAATGCCATGAAAGATATGAATAGAAAAAGTACAAACAAACAAAAAATGCTGAAGGATGTGCAAAAAAACTGCAAAAACCACTAAAAATGTTCGATTTTTGGGCAATTGCTCGCAAAAAAATAAAAAAAAACTATAAAAGTCCCACTGGATTAAAAATGATACAATCGAATCAGTTCAGCTCCCTTTCATTTCTACATGACCTTGACTGCTTGCTAGGGTTTTGTATCAGGATGTTTGTGATTATTATACTTCAGAAATCTTGCATTTTTATAATTTTAGGGAATTCTAAACAACGCAAGTTTTATGAGAAAAAATTAGATTTAAGTAATTATAAATTCAAATGTTAGTCTTTAGGTCCGTAAAAGGTAAAATATCCCATTAATAGCAATTCTTTGCCACGCATGCCATTTTGACATTCAGCACCTTCTGCCAGCTGGCTGATGGCATTTGTTATTTTTATTTATTTTTTTGATAACCTGTTTCAGACATAAGAGGTATTCGCTCAGGCTAATTTGCATGCTGTTGATGTTGCAGCAAATACATAACATTACACAAGTCCAGGGACCCTTAATAAAGAAAATTGAGTTGTTATAATGCCCTACACATGAGCCAACTGTATAGTTCCATATGTTAGAAAACGTATGGGGGAACCCAGGGGTGCTTCGCCAATGAGGCAAGTTGAGGCTGTCGCCTCAGACGGCAGCGCCCCACTAGGTACCAGGGGCAGCAAAAATGCTGCTCCTTGTACTTTAAGAGCGAATTTCCGGGTGAGGGGGAGGCAGCAGCAACTGCTGCTGCCTCAGGCGGCGGAGGGGCCAGGATCGCCCCTGGGGGAACCCGGTTACCCAAAAAAATTTTTAAGGACTTTTGCAGGCTATCAGGAAAAGACGTCAGCATTTTAGAAAGATCTATGCACTCCAGTGCACTTCGCCAAGTCTGGCGAAAAGAGGAAACCTTCAGTAAAATCCGCATCTGCGAATTTGCGGAGAGACGTGCGGATCACCACTAGCATCTATCTCATTCTCTAGTGAAGTGACGCCTGCGCCTGTTAATATATTGGCGAAGTCCCTGAAAACGGTAACGCTGGCGAATCTTCACCTGCTTTTGTCAATTCGCCCTTTAGTAAATCTGCCCCTACGTGTATTGTTACAAAAAAAATAAAATAAAAAGACAGGTGTGGTTAATGGTGATGACACAATCAGCAGCACAGAGCCCTGCATGTGTGTACATAACCATTTTCTTTATTTTCAGCTTCACTAAAAATGTATATATGTATAACAATGTATAGCTGAAAAGGCTGGTTTTGCCTCCAATAAGGATTTATAATATTTTAGTTTAGATCAAGTACAAGGTACTTGTCAAAAAAGATGTATTGGCTATAGGGTCTGAACAAAGGCTCCATGTGGGGTAACGTTGTATTTTAGATGTTTCAATAAATATACTTTTTAATAAAGCATGACTACTGAATTTTTTTTTTGGACTTTTGTATTATTACAGAGAATAAGGAAATCATTTTTAAAAATTTGGAATATTTGGATCAAATGGAGTCTATAAGAGAAGGCCTTTACATAATTTGAAGCTTTCTAGATAACAGGCTTCTGGATAATGGATCACTTACCTGTAGACAATTTTGAGGTTAGCCATACAGACATTTGAAACTTAAGAGGCACTGTGGAATATGTGTGGAAATCCACTCTCTGGTAATCTGGTAATGCTATGCCTTTTTTCTTTATTGTGTGGCAGTTTGGGGGTGACTGATTCATTAAATATTGTAAATTATTCAGTTTATAAATATTTTTTTTTCGTGTGAATTAAATCGAAACATATTAGGTTTTGCACTGACTCAGGCATTTTATTTTATAACTAACCATGGGAGAACCAGCATTGCTAAATGTGTTGATATATATGGTAATAAACCATATTCGTATTATCATTTTTAAGACTATGGGGCCCATTTACTTAGCTCGAGTAAAGGAATAGAAGAAAAAAAACTTCGAATTTCAATATGTTTTTTTTTGGCTTCTTCGACCTTTGACTACGACTTCGAATCGAACGATTCGAACCAAAAATCGTTCAACTATTCAACCATTCGATAGTCGAAGTACTGTCTCTTTAAGAAAAAACTTCGACCCCCTAGTTCGCCACCTAAAAGCTACCGAAGTCAATGTTAGCCTATGGTGGAAGGTCCCCATAGGCTTCCTAAGCATTTTTAGGTCGAAGAAAAATCGTTCGATCAATGGATTGTAATCCTTCGAATCGAACGATTTTTCCACTAAATACTTCAACTTCAATATTCAAAGTCGAAGGATTTAAATTCGACAGTCGAATATCGAGGGTTAATTAACCCTCGATATTCGACCTTAAGTAAATTTGCCCCTACATGTGTTCACAATATATTGTAATTGTAGAGCAAATGCAACAATTTGATTCCAAGGTAATTTATTGGAGTAGATTTAATAAATACATTTGGACAGCTGCCCAGTTTGAAATAGGCATTAAGTCTGAGTGTGTGTCATGATGGGAGGGATAATCATTTGAGGATAACTGCATAAGGACAATTAATAGAAAGCATATTCAAATGAAACATTAAACATTATCAAAAGTAAAAAAAATTAAAAGTAAAATGTATATATCTTATAAAGTGTCTCAGCCTCTCCATGCATTTGTTCCATTAGGCCTTTTTAAATATATTGTGACAGCATCTTAATATCCCCCATGTGTTTGTTTTGCGATATATAAGCAAAACCTATGCTGATTTTACCAATGATATGTAGCTGAGAGATTTAATAATGGGTAAACAAACACAACATGTGGTAATCCATTTCAAATTAAAAGTTTATTAAATGCTTGCTTGATGACTTTCCGGCTATTTACAATTAGAAAAGAGAACCCTGGGGGAATTGAGATCACAGTTGAAAACATTGCTTTAGATATTTAATAAAAATGATATTATTTCTCTGAAAATTACATATATTGTTCAGTATCTTTTGAATCAGTTACAAGCGTTATGTTTTTGTCAGCAGCCACAGCCGACTTATATTATCTATTTTTTCCCAAAATGATTGCTCATGACCAATTTCTAAGGGAATTTCCTTATTACTTATTGGTACTAAAATATATTGACAGCTAAATGTCCACTGGGCTATATACACATAATGGGACATAATGGTTAATGAAGGTCAGATCCTGTTTCTTTGAAGTCAAATAAGTATGAACATGGCAGGCAGTAAATCTGTTAACTGATAATTATTTGCTTGCAAAAGTCCATTCTCTCCATTCTCAGAAAGGCTGCAGCTTCAAGCTACACCATAACATGTGATAGTAGCATTTCAACCCTCAGTAAACATAAAACTCCCTGATGCCAAAGGAAGCAGGAACAGAATAACTACAGTAAAATGTGGAGCATAATCATTTAATGAAGCCTACAAAAGGGTGGAGTGGCAAACGCTAGCAACAATTCACCAGCGTTACCACCCACAGGGACATCGGCAATTTACTAATGGGCGCAGACGCTAGCAAAGGAGATAGGCACTAGTGCTCATTCTCACTCTATCGCTAGGCGACAATTTGCTCTGGCAAATGGACGTTACTCTGCAAATTCACTAAAATGCGGATTTTACTGAATATTACCTCTTTTGTCCATTTTCTATATTTAAAAGACATACGGGAAGTAGTGATGGGCCAATTTATTCGGCAGGTGCGAATTCGCGGCGCATTTGCACGATTCGCCGCTAGCGAATAAATTCGCGAAACGCCCGAAAAAAATTTGCGCCAAAAATTCGCCGGCGTCAAAAAAAACGGCGCCGGCGTCAAAAACGAGTAGCCGGCGCCGTTTCGTGAATTTTTCGCCATTTCGAGAATTTTGCGAATTTTTCGGCGAAGCGAAACGGTGCAAATTCGCCATCACTAACGGGAAGGCATCAAGATCTTCCCTAGAGGGTTTCTAAGCCTTTTAGATAATGCCTCTGGTAAAAGTCACCCATCTAGTAAAATGGTAAAGAAATTGACAGTTTAACATCCGAACCTTAATAAATCTGTCCCTCAATATCTACCGCTTTAACTGTGCCCTAGACAACAGTGTGGAGAACAGGAAATAAAATAACGCCTGTTTTGGTTCTGTGATATCTGTCGGCACTGACCTTGAAAGTATACCCATATGCTAAAATGTTACTCCATTACTTTTTACTTAATTCATGACTTCATTAAAGGGGGATGCATACGATGAAAACTATGCAGATCTAATGCAGCTCAAAGTCCAACATGATTTTTTGGAGATTACAAAAAATTATTTTTTACCTCTCTGGAGATAGATCAAAGTATACATTCTCTAGCAGAGATGAGCTGAGGAACCTGATCATCTCTGCTACATGAACAGTGTTGTTCTTGTGATCTAGATAGAGAGCAAAGTAATTTGATAGTTGCAGCATCCAACGTATAAATGTAATACTAGTTCACATTTTTTACCTAGATTGAAATTGTAAATTAATCTTGACAGGTTTGTAATGCTAAGGCATGTCACATCCATAAGTGATTCTGCTCCTTACTGCTCTGTAAGCACTGCAACATGTGGAAGGAATTGTTCTTTTACATTTCACAGCTTGCCATTTCCTCAACAGGACAACCCTTGGCCTCTCAAGCAGATCCTAATGTTGCAAAGGAATTCATTCCAAGTACTGAGGAGAACATGGAAAGAAAACACAATCCTTTGAAAAGAGATAGCGTTTTAAAGAAATCTCATAGAAAAACCCAGCAGAAATACACACCAAGTTTACCTCAGGTTTGTACCTGTATTTGTTAAATTTTTGTTTTTCAACTTGGCAGTTTGCAAGTAACATTATGTATTTTTAGGGAGAAGATAGAACACAGCAGAGGACTAGACTATGAGAAATGTGAAGCGCAAGACGTCCAAGCAAATAAAATGGATTAGAGGTGTGTTATTTTTTTACATTTATATGAACATAATATTAAACTGTGAATCAGAAATGATGGTTTTGAGAGGCTGAAAGTTAAAATACAACAGTAGGACAACCCAAAAGGATCACAAAATACAGTATAATTTGTATACTATTCAATACAAACTACTAGCATATTTTGTATATTTTTCATTATAGTTTCTAAACAGCTTGATGAGTGACAATGATTAAAAAGTCTTATTAACTCATACATTCCTTTTCCTTTTCAAATAGAAGAGGGTGGTTAGCACAGCTTTTCCAAATGATATGCGTCCAATTCCTTAATAGTTGCTCTGTGCTGTATCTGCTGCAAAAGATCCAAGTATAGGAGAAGGAAGAGGAACTCCAGCATTACTGCAATAAAAGTTGTTTGCAGTAATACTGCTGGAGTTCCTCTTCCTTCTCCTATACTTGGATCATTTTTCATTTCCTAAAGTTAACAACAACAAAAAGCTTCTGAAAAGTATTGGCAATATTTTAAATTCATCATACCTAAACGAACAAGACAGAGACCGTGTCACATAACTTGTAACAGTTCATATGAACAAATACCAAACTAGTTTCTGACTGCCAAAATGGCTACAATAATAAATATATTTTAATCATCAACTACAATTTTATTGACATGATATTTGGCTCATTCCCCAGATTTAATAGTTCGTACTACATTTTTAGGTACAACATAGAATGACTATAGCTGCATCAAATTCTACATATATTCCAAAAGGGCAAGCCTCTTAAAATTCTCCCCTTGTCTCTTTCCATTTCTATGAAGTTCACTTTCATCTTTGAACTAGTCATCTTGCCTGTAACCTTGTAACGGCATTTATTGAAATCTGAAACCATGTTTTGGTAGCAAAATACAACAGCAAGCCATTATTTCCAGCAAGTGAATTTCCTCTCAAAATTAGATGCATACCTGATGCAAAGAGTCAAGGAATTACTTTGACTCCCTTGGTACTGACATATATTTGTCTTTAAGTGATCCTGATACAAAAACTGTCTATATATTATGTTTGCCATTTCCCTTGTAATTGCTTCTAAGAGCTGTTATCAGGGAAATAAATAATAAACATTCACAGCACAGAAGCAGCTGGCTGGGTCAATAATTGGAACCTCCGACTCTTAGCCATATTCAAGTAGGGAGGTCTAGAAGGTCACTGCTATAAAAATAAATAATTGTAAATTTAGTTATCCTGTATATTCAAAGGGAGACAAAAGTTGCCTCATATGGCATCATTTTGTCTGGAGTGCTAGTGCCTAGCTAGAGTTAAAGTAAACTGAACCTTGTGTGTGTCAGATTTATGGCTTTAAATTAACACTGCCATAAATTTGACACTGGAGGCTCAGCAAGGGCTTCCATACACTCAAGTTGTTCGATTTGTTAGCAAAGTGTTGGCAATATTTGTTCTTGATAGAAATGCTCAGCTTGCAAGATAACCCACCCTCTTCTAATCTCACCTCCTGAAGCCGAAGGTTTCAATAATAGATTTATAGAAAAATCGCTGGTCAGTTTAGAATATTTTTTTAAAATTTATTTTCACCTTCCTCTAGATCAGGGCTGTCCAACTGGCAGCCCGTGGCCCCCATATAAAATTCTGCCTACTGTGATTTCTTACCTTGTGTAAGATTTAAAAGGTATCACTACTGAGATTAACTTCAAATTCAAACAGAAAGTTCCTGTATTGTTCACACCTGTAACACTTCTATTGTTCATACCCCTAAAGCCATATACTGTTCACACCTCAGTCTGAAAGTGACCAGATTGTTCACCTTTTCATGCCTCAGCCAAACTGCTGAAGGGTCAACAGCATTGTGCCATTGTAGCAGAGTATAAACTGTCAATCTCAAAATAGATTTCTCTGAAAGATCTCTTGCACTATTCTGCCTTCCCTATGCTCCCTGTGTGTGTGCCATACTCTGTCTGCCCTATGCTCCCTGTGTGTGCCATACTCTGCCTTCCCTATGCTCCCTGTGTGTGCCATACTTTGCCTTCCCTATACTCCCTGTGTGTGCCATACTCTGTCTTCCCTATACTCCCTGTGTGTGCCATACTCTGATTGCTCTATGCTCCATTTGAGTGTCATACTCTGCCTTCCCAATGCTCCCTGTGTGTGCCATACTATGTTTGCCCTATGCTCCCTGTGTGTGCCATACTCTGCCTTCCCTATGCTCCCTGT
Source organism: Xenopus laevis (assembly GCF_017654675.1). Lineage (NCBI taxonomy): Eukaryota > Metazoa > Chordata > Amphibia > Anura > Pipidae > Xenopus > Xenopus laevis. The sequence continues at coordinate 76,219,073 of NC_054382.1, read as the reverse complement.
GTGTGCCATACTCTGCCTTCCCTATACTCCCTAAGTGTGCCATACTTTGCCTTCCCTATACTCCCTGTGTGTGCCATACTCTGTTTACCCTGTACTCCCTTTGAGGGTCATATTCTGCATTCCCTATGCTCCCCTTGAGTGCCATATTCTGTTTGCCATATGCTACCTGTGTGTGCCATACTCTGCCTGCCCTATGCTCCCTGTGTGTGCTATACTCTACTTTCCCTATACTCCCTGTGTGTGCCATACTCTGGATTACCCTATGATCCCTGTGTGTGCCATACTCTGCCTTCCCTATGCTCCCTGTGTGTGCCATACTCTGCCTTCCTTATACTCCCTGCGTGTGCCATACTCTGTTTGCCCTATGCTCCCTTTGAGGGTCATACTTTGCCTTCCTTATACTCCATGTGTGTGCCATACTCTGTTTGCCCTATGCTCCCTTTGAGTGCCATACTCTGCCTTCCCTATGCTCCCTGTGTGTGACATAGCCCCTTAAAAAAAAAATGTAAAGGTATTATTATTATTTTAATTATGGTTCTCAGCAGCAGCTCAGTAATTTTGAGTTAAGTGAGTTGGACACACAACTTGAATAGCAGGCGGGCACCACCCTGGAACACCAAAATCAGTCAGCAGAATCCAGGAGCCTAAATTTTAAGTAGTACTAACATTCTTTATTTTAAATATGTATAAAAGACAAAAGCCTGATGCGTTTCGTGCCCCCCAATCATAGCCTAACTTACTTCTGATACATATACAGTATATAAAGGAAAAAGAGCCAATAGAATGTGTCTTGGGTGGAGTTAAAATTAACCAACAGATGTCTGTATATCAATGCCCCTAGTGGCTCATTTTTAGACTACATTCTATATCGTTAAGCTATTTAAAGTACAACTAAGCACGTCAGCATAAACATTAGAATTTTTTAAAATACATTCTATATACATAATGTAAGTTTATTAATATTATATAAATATTAAAAAGATGTATAAATACATGTTATTGTTAGTTGGAATAAACTACTTTCTTTTCTACATCTTCCTGAGGGTCAGTGATGCTGCAAATTAAAAATGCTTTGTATTCCTATTTTATATTTTTCATCCTATTTATCTATCAATCTTTCAAGATTATCAAGAGATAACTGAAATACCAAAATGGAGAGCAGCTTAATGATAAAAATTGCAAATTGTCTCAGAATAGCACTGTCTACATTTTAAAAAAAAAAAGGAAATTTTTACAAGAACTACTCCTTCAAGATTTTCTTAAAACTAATGATAATAATGCAAACACCCTTACTTCTGCCTTTCAGTGCGCTCAAATTCAGTATGTGCACAATCTCTAATGTTAAATTTGGTTTACTGCAAGGATATTCTATTAAGTTGTCATATCACTTGCTATGTCTTGGCTTAGTATACTTGTAGAATTGCTATTAAACTATGTGGTTGGTCAAACTTGACACCTTTGACATTTTTCCACAGTGGCAACAATCACTGTACAGTACTGCAAGGTATGATTTATGGATGGCATATACAGAAAGTCTTTTCTTTTTATTATAGCAGTTGTATTAAGACTTCTACAGCTTATTTTACAGTGCAAAACACACCAACATCCAATATTTTGCATACCACAATATCAGCAATAAAAAACAAAAAAAAACCAGGGTGCTGTCTATCTCTTTGATCATGTTTCATTATCTGCTTAGTTCAAGAATAGAACATCCATGATGAATCATTTGTGAGGAACGGCTGCAATTAAAAAAAGTTGCATGGCTTTGAAAATGCTTTGCTGATTGCTAGTTTCTATTAAAATCGTCTAGGAATAACAGATAGGTTTAATTCTTGAAGACAAGAAAAATGATATAATGTATGGATTTTTCATATTTATTGTATCACTTTATTATATCACTCTGACTTACTGAAGAAGAAGAAGAAGAGAAAAAAATCTCATACTGCAGACTTTACATGGATCAGGCTGAGGTTTACTTAATTAGAACCTTCAGGCAATAAAGGAACCCTTCTTTTAAATTCTGTGAATCTTAATATGCTAAATAATGCAAAGCTTCAACTCTTGAAGCATGAGACACACATCTGGCAGCTTAACATTTAAATTACAGAATAAAAAAAGAAAAGTAAAAAAGAAAATAAAAAACACCGCCGATAATTTTCTTGCAGCAAAAAAAGGATATGAATGGAAATAAAATTTAATTTACTTGTAAGTTTTACATTTTACTGATGACTTTAAAAAACAGGAAATAACGCAAACTAAACTTGGAAGAGATGTAATCATGGTAATGTTATCTTCCTTGAAAAATTCCTATATATAAATAAATTAAAGGGTACTGCTAGTTAAAAAATACCAGTCCTCTAAAAATGCTTTTTTATCTCCATTATTACAGTAAGAAGAAGCTTTTGCTTATAGATAACCCCCCCCAGTATCTTGCCTTCTGCAACTGAACTCTATCACCCCATGGCCCAAAATGGTATTCAACCGATTAACACAGTCACATAAATGCTGACCGACAAAATATGGAACTGCAGAGAATTCCTCTGAATTCCCCTGTGCCATATTTTGTAAATTGAGTCCAATAATGAGGACTAGTATGCAGCTTGTTAGGATTGGAAATATGATAAATGAAACTGCAGAGAATTTAGGAACTGTTGGGCCAACTGGTGAGACTGGTTCCAAGTTATGGCTTGTGTGTGTTTTTCTTTGAAGCTCAAATAAACCAGATAAAAAAATCTTAATCTCTACTATGGCATACTCACTATAGGGCTATATCTATCTATCCTACACTAGCTCAGACAACTGTACTAGTTACATTCACTATGATGGGTGATTGGCAAGGGTTAACTACCTCCCTGTGCTCTGACTATGGGCTTCCCTATATGGGTAAATGTTCTACAGGTGACAACCCCTAGTTTCCTACTCAAACAGATGTCTGCAGGAACACTCACAAGAGAGAAGGAGAGATAGCAGTCTGGCTCTCAGTAGTTCTGGGCAAGTCATTGCTTTTTTTACTTCTCTTTCTGGAAAAAGTCTGACTCACTTTGACTTTTGTTCCAAATCTCCTTCAGATAGGTCACAAAATCAAAAGCAAGTCCTTCTTGCTGATTGGTGAGGCTGAAAACTGTCTCACTGCAGTACAAGCAGCAGCCATGTTTTTGGTTGTCCCAGATTAAGGGGGTTATTTATTAAAGTCCGTATTAAAGTTTACTATAAAATCTGAATTTTTAATGGAAAAAAAAACAAATTTTTTTTGGAATTTATTAAAACGAGAGCATGTTAAAAGTCCAAATAAAAAAGTACTCCAACTCCTGAAGATATACTTATCTGTGCTGGGTTTTGTGCAATAATCAGAAGATTTCATGGTTTTCAGGCAAAAAATATGAAAAAATCAGGCAGGAGTTTTCAGGCATCAAAGCTGAAGAATTCGTACAATTCAAATTTTTTCACGGTTTTATCAAGTTTTTTCCCGGACAGGAAATTTTCTGAAAAATGTATTGATGAATAGGGGGAATAAACCCACTCGGATTTGGTCGGAGTCGTTTTCAGAAAATACTCTATTTTCGGATTTTCATAAATAACTCCCCTTAAAGTCATGGGGTTATGCATTTAGGAAAAGGGAAAGTTACACTTCCCGGCGAAATCTTAAATGGCTACAAAAGCCCTCATTAAAGGTGGCCATAGACACACAGATCCTATCTGGATTCGTACGATTTTCGGATCGTGTATGGCGTGTGCCGACATCTTTCGTCTGGCGGAGATCGTTCGTTTGGACGATCGGTCAGGTTTGATTTTGACCCGACCGATCCCACCGGAACCCAGGGCACATCGTAATCAGATCGTTCGGCCATACGGCCGAACAATCAGATTACACCCGATATAGCCATGTTTGTTAATGGCATATCGGGGAAAGATCCGCTCGTTTGGCGATGTTGCTAAACAAGCGGATCTTTGCATCTATGGCCACCTTAAGAGTAATAGACATACCATTGCATATTTGAATATGCAGGTTACTAAGAGTAAGGGAGCCTGGTCTGCCACACTGCACCAAAATATGCATCCAAGATATCCGAAAATATCCCATTATTTTCTGAAATCTACTCCGACCAAATTCGCATGGGTTATTTCTACATATTTATCAATACATTTTCCCGAAAATTTCCTGTGCAGGAAAAAACTTAAACTGAAATATTAGAATTGTACATATTTTTTTGGACTGTCTGCCCGAAAACCATGAAATCCTCGGATTATTGCAAGAAACCCAGCGCAGATCAGGATATCTTTGGAACTTCTCATATTGACTTATATAATAAATTCCAAAACCTTTTTTTTCCACTGAAAATTCGCATTTTATAGTAAAAATACGTCTAATTTTTCGAGTTTTTGACATTCAGGCTTTAATAAATAACCCCCTTAATGTCAACAAAGGTAGTCTGCCTTCCAGAGGAAGCTGTACCATGCGTGTTTAACAGAATTCCAGAGCAGTATACATGCAGATTAGAAAGAAAACAGGTCAACAATGCATTATTTTATTTTATTTGTTAAAAATATTTAATACTAAGTGGAAGGGAGGACTATGTAGAGAAGGAACAATATTTTTTTTAAAAAAACACCTAATTGTTTTAATCCTGCTAAACTAATAAAAGTATTATATCCCCCCCCCTGTAAAAAAAACAGTGCACATCATTTACTCAGTACTAGTAGATGATAAATTAATAGTGATATCTCTCTCAGTAAAATACTTTAGTATTCTATCCATGCATATGGATACATGTATCCCAGGCCAAAGGTCTAGTTTACAAAAGTTCAAAATGCAAAAACATTGGAATGAATGCAAAACTTAATCCTAACTGATATATTAATAATCCTCATTGGCAAAACAATCCTTTTAATCCATGTTTAAATGTTATTGTAGTAAACTTAAGGTATGGAGATCCAAATTATAGAAAGATCACTTATTGAGAAAACCCCAGGTCCTGAGCTTTCTGGATAACAGGTCTCATACCTGTACTACAGAATACCATCAACACTGTGCATACCTTGCTTTATCTTTAAAGTTATGTTTACAGCCATCATGGTTTTATAGGCAAAGTGCACTAATATTTATAGGTGGGTAAACCTTGCCTTAAGGAAGGATGTGGAATAATGTAGGGTTTCATAAACCAGCCAACTATCCTATATTAATTATGAGTTTATTAAAATACACTGATGTGTTGGGCTTTGGGAAAATTAATTTATGTAAGTGAAAGTTCATTTGCAATATGAATTATATTGAAAACTGTTTTTGTTCTCTAAATGGTATTTAACACTTATAATAAAACAAAGAAAACATCAAAATAAGTGTCCCTGAACTTTATTATAAATGCTAAATACATTTTTCAGGCTCTGCATTACTAGCAGTTTTAGGGAAACCCAATTGTGTGCAGTGTTTGCTTTCTGTCAAATTTTGATTGCTACAGCAAAATAAAGAGCAAAGTGACTACCAAATATTCTCTAGTGCATGCAGACATCCTACAAATTCCCTTCTGATTTTTCATTAGAGGAAATTCTATACTACTTGGGAAAAAAAAAAGGTTTTCCAACTATATACTAAAAGCTGACATTAAGCTGTTTTGACAGTCTCTTTTCATGCATTATACAAAATGTTAATATACAATTATTTCAATTTTCCCAGTTTACCTATTGAAGGTCCCATTGACTACCCAACAGACCCCTCCTAAATTCCCTGTCTCTGGCAGTGAAATGGACCTGCTCTAAACCAAACACTCCATAACAAACTGGTTAACTACTTTAAGCACACTCACTTTCTGCTAACAGTTAGGGCTTAATTAGCATTCAAATACTAGCTGCTATGCACAAAACATGCAAATAGGTTAGCTACAGTTCCACACATAATACATTTTATATTTAATATACCAAAAAGTGGGCAGTGCATATACATATTACAGGTGACAAAATTGTGGTATAATATCAAAAGACATACAATTACAGTACATACAGATATACAATAAAAGGATAAATATAGCAAAGAAACCCCTATACTTTACCAAGTAGTTAATGGTCTAGAATGCCCGGGGGAGTGAGCCAGGAATTGGAAACGACAGGGCCACCATGACAGGGCTAGGAATGAGGAAACCTGAAGAGGAGATTAAGGATTATGGGGGTTGTAGTTTCTGGGTCCTGTGGGAATGGGTGTAGACACGAGGGGTTAAAAGAGGAAGGAAGTGAAGGGATCATACTCTTTAACCTTGAACAGCTCCTGCCCACCCTCCTAAGGATAAAGGGGTAGTTGGGTAAGGGGGAGTGTTAACATAATGTCGTAGAGGCAGGGACTCCCCTAAAGGGAGGGGGAGCCGGTGAGAGTGGTAACAAGTGTAGGGCTTAACATGGGTTAGGCCTGGGGCCAAAGTGATGGAAAGGGCCCGGTGGAAGGGGCATGAGTTACAGAGGAAAGCTGCGCCTGGGAAGGACAACTCGCTATTGGGTACAATTCTTTGCAATTAATAGCTAAATATTTGATAAATGTGATGGTGTATTGCCCTACAGTCAATGCTTTTGGTTTATGATGGTTGTTATTTATGTGTTTTAATAAATAAACGGCAGTCTTTTTCACCCAATATATCAGGTGTGGTTGGTTTTTTATTTATAGGAAAGCGGGGGGCAATACTGGGGGGCAGATTTATCATAGTGTGAATTTAGCAGAAAAACTCACTCACTTTCTATTCATTCCTTGACGCTGCCCCTGTCTTGACGCTGCCCCTGTCATGTGTCCCTAGGGTTGCCACCTTTTATAAAAAAATTTACCGGCTGCTGGGGGGCGGGGCCTCAAAGGGGTGGGACGTGACGTAAAAAGGGCCGGAATGTGACGTAAAAAGGGGCGCGGCCACTCCACGGACGCCACGGACGCTAGAAGAGGCAAAAGAAAAGGTAAGTTGCAGGGGATTGGGGGCAGGCCGAGGGCTCCTTTTGATGGTATTAAAAATTTACCGGCAGTTACATTGCCGGTAAGTTTGTAATACCGGCCCCGGCCTTGGCAGGTATTTTACCGGCTAGGCCAGTAAAATACCGGCTGGGTGGCAACCCTATGTGTCCCTTAAGGTAAAGGTGAATAGTGACCATGCCCCCAGCAGTACTGGCACCTCTACAGTGTGATCCTAGCTGAGAATTCCTTCCACAATTTATGCTGAGTTTTGGAAACACCCTCTCATTTCTATGTGTGAAAGTTGGGACCTGGAGTTAATTAATTTATGACTTGTCAGTTAAACTGACCTAAGTCCTGTTTTATAATAATGGTCATTTCTACTACCCTGTGCCTACTGTAGTGATATACTGTAAGTGTCATGTTGTTATTCCCCATAACTGTCTGGTTGAGATGGGCGAATCAGACCCATTGTGCTTTGCCAAAATATAGTAGGCGAAAAATTCACCAAATGCATTGATGTCTATGAGCGATAAAAATTTTTGATGCACAACAATAGTTCAGTGGAGTCTATGGGTCTTATTTAACAAAATCAGCATTTTTCTGACTATTTTAATTAAAAAAGTTCAACCAAACTAGAATCCACAATTGTACCTTATTTATTATTAAAAATGTTTAAATTTCATCGGATCGGGGACAAACACGAAAAAATTGAGGGAGTTTTTTCCCGAATCTTTCAATTTTTTGGGTCTTTTTCCTGAAAAGCCTGAATTTTTCTGATTTTTGCATGAAAAGTCATAAATAGTCGGATTTTCAGGCTAATTCCAGCGCAGACCACAGAAACGTCCAAATAGGATAGGGACCTCTTCCATTGATTTATATACAACCTCTGTAGTTCTGAGATGCCGGATTTTCGGATTCAGACTTTTTCCATCCTTGGGTATATTTTCCCACTAAAAATTCAGATTTTATAGTTAAAAAAAAAACAAATTTTTTGAGTTTTTAAGCATTCGGACTTTAATAAATAACCCCCTATGAGTCTGTGGGAAACACAGAGCTTTATTTGTTGGTGCCCAGGTGTGAGATCTCTGCTAAATCTTATATGGTTGCAAAAAAATGGGTCTCCAAAAAGATGCATAACTTAACGCTTGTGGTCAAGGCCAGTTGTCCAGCATATGGTTAACTTTTATGATTGATCCTCAATACTGCTCTGGCATGACACCATGTTTTGGATTGGCAAGCATGTAAACATATTTAAAGGGGTGGTTCACCTTCAAATTAACTGTTAGTATAATGTAGAGAGTGATATTCTGAGACAATTTGCAATTGGTTTTCATTTTGTATTTGTTTTTTTTTTTCCAGCAATCTGGTTGTTAGGGTCCATATTCCCCTAGCAACCATGCACTGATTTGAATAAAAGACTGGAATATGAATAGGAGAGACCCGAATAGAAAGATGAGGAATAAAAAGTACCAATAACAGTAAATGTGTAGCCTTACAGAGCATTTGTTTTAAGGTGGGGTCAGTGACCCCTATTTGAAAGCCGAGAAGAATTCAAAGAAAAAGGCAAATATCTAAAATACTATAAAAAATAAACAATGAAGACCAATTGTAAAGTTGCTTAGATTCTATAACATACTAAAAGTTATTTTAAAGCTGTATCACTCCTTTTAATAATTATGTTTCATATTATATGAAAAAACTGTATTTTACAGTGCCGGGCCAAGTTGACCAGGCGCCCAAGGCAACCCAGCCAACTACATCGCCCCCCTCCTGATGCACGTGCACTCACAGACACGCGCATAAGCCGAGCATGCATGCGCATGCACAGAAGAGCGCATGCATCCAGGAAGAGGGGGATCGTTGCCACAGGAGGGGACACAAGGGTATGAACTAGGGGCAAGGCAGCAGAAGAGGTACAGTGCCTGGTGCCCCTCCACCTTTGCGCCTAGGCACGTGTCTCTTCTGCCAACCCCTAGTTCCGGCCCTGTTCATTAGGAGCCATCACTGGAAATGAGCTGACATTTTATGCCAATTTAGTCGAGAGGGGCAGGTGAATGCAACACAAAACAATGACATCCTTGGCCAATATGTGATTGGGAATTAGACAGAGATTGATAATAAAGATTACATTTTATAGGTGCAAGTTTGCTGTGTCATTTAGGCTGCTGTGAGAATCCTGGAACTACTGTCACCTTTGAGATACTTTAGCTAAAGCGCTCCCATGCATCGGTTTGTGTAAAATTTTCATAACAAACAAACAGGTGTGCAGTGCAGCTATACAAAAGTGCACAGAGTGAGTTTATACCCAAGTATCTTTATGAATGGTAAATATTCATACAATATAGCTCCAGATGCAAAAGAGTAATGTGGAATTATAATGTCCCAATAGATATTACAGATATTGGACCATGATATCCAAAATGCTCAGGACCTGGGGCTTTCCAGATAAGGGTTCTTTCCGTAATTTGGATCACCATGCCTATTCACCAAAGTCTATTAAAAAATAATTTAAACATTAAACCCAGTAGAATGGTTTTCTCTCCAATAAGGATTAATTGTATTTTAGTTAGCTTCAGGTACAAGGTACTGTTTTATTATTATTACAGAGAAAAAGAAAATCATTTTGACACAGGCACCCTTCATTATGGCCCCCATGTATCTATATTCCTAATTTAAATAACGCTTATCTTTTCATACAACATTCATTAATGAATGTGAGTTTCTGACCCCATCTCATCCCCCTCAGGGCCAGAACTAGGGGTAGGCAGAGTAGGCACGTGGCTAGGGCGCAAAGCTGGGAGGGCGCCAGGCACGTATCTCCTCTGTCGCCTACCCCAAGTCTGGTCCCGTCTCTCCCCGGCCGCTGCTGGAATTTCTGTGCGGAAATGCGCTTCTGCACATGCGTGCACGAGCACTTGAGTGCAGTTTCATGCACAATCGAGCTCGCTATCAGCCAGCGCCATGGCCGGCCAGGTTGCCTAGGGCCCTGATCCCCCTGCTTTGGTTGTAAATGATCAAATGTCCAAGGGCCTAAGTTTTCTTTTAATTATGCCATAGCATTAATGGTTAATCTGCAGATTGCACTCTACAACTACAAGATGAGAACCCAAACAAAAAAATAAGCAGCAGTTTTTTCTATATCTTTGTTGCATATAGGTAATATGCAATTAGGCATAAAACATTTCCATCGATTGAAGCTTATCTTACTGTACTTTTATTACCAACGGAATGGCAATTATTCACCATTGTATTTAACATTTTGTAATAGAATCAACAACATTGTTATTAAGGTTGCAGCGTATATATATATATATATGCAAAAATACATATATGCAAAACAAAGCAGTACAAACATGCCAAGTCACTGCACAGCTGCAAATCCCCCTTAAAAATTCCTGCTGCAGGTATCCCTGTACATTATTTACCTCCTTCTTGCAGCAGGTTGTAACTACGACTGATAATAGACAGATTATGGACATTCCCTGTGGTGGCTCTGCATATGCAGTGCAGTTTATGCTAATAGAAGGTTTCCTTCCCATGTAATTATAAAAATAATAATAAACCAGCATACAGGGCACCAGCAGTGTCCTGTATGCTGCACTTGTTCCAAATAGCACAGCGGTAGGGAAACTCTCAGAAATACTGGAAGATATTTCTAAGGTTTTTTTCTGCATGAAATATGTTATATTTTATATATTGCCTTTTCCAACAATCAGTTGTGCTCTTATATTTTTCTTCAGCGGGATTACCTTCCAATAAAATTGTTGCATACACAGATCAGCAGTAGGGATGTAGCGAACGTCGGAAAAAAAGTTCGCGAACATATTCGCGAACTTGCGCAAAAATGCGAGCGGTTCGCGAACGGTTCGCGAACCCCATAGACTTCAATGGGAAGGCGAACTTTAACATCTAGAAAAGACATTTCTGGCCAGAAAAATGATTTTAAAGTTGTTTAAAGGGTGCAACGACCTGGACAGTGGCATGCCAGAGGGGGATCAAGGGCAAAAATGTATCTGAAAAATCTGCCTTTGTGTGCTTGGAAGAGATAGTGTAGGGGGAGAGCTGTTAGTGATTTCAGGGACAGATGATAGTAAGTTTGCTGGCTAGTAATCTGCTTGATACTGCTCTGTATTGGAGGGACAGAAGTCTGCAGGGATTTGAGGGACATTTTAGCTTAGGTAGCTTTGCTGGCTAGTAATCTACTGTTCTCTTTAAACAACTGCCATACGTTGACCTTGTAGGCATTGTTTGCCCAGTTTTTTTGGACGCAGCCACTGAAGCACAGTTGCCAGAAAAAATATGCCATATAAATGCTGAAAATAGTCATTTTTCGCCATACGTTGACCTTGTAGACATTGTTTGCCCAGTTTTTTTGGACGCAGCCACTGAAGCACAGTTGCCAGAAAAAATATGCCATATAAATGCTGAAAATAGTAATTTTTCGCCATACGTTGACCTTGTAGACATTGTTTGCCCAGTTTTTTTGGTTGCAGCCACTGAAGCACAGTTGCCAGAAAAAATATGCCACATAAATGCTGAAAATAGTCATTTTTTGCCATATACGTTGAGTCAACGTATGGCAAAAAATGACTATTTTCAGCATTTATATGGCATATTTTTTCTGGCCTCTGTGCTTCAGTGGCTGCGGCCAAAAAAACTGGGCAAACAATGCCTACAAGGTCAACGTATACACTACTACAGCGGTGGATACGGATTACGTAAAATATATTATGGCTGCTTGAAAAAAGTCACTCCGGTGTTTTTTCTGGAGACGGTAATATTATGGATATTTAGACAGAATGTGAACAAGGTCACACAGCTAGATGGCGGGTTGAAGAAAACAGTGTGCAAATAATGCCTACAGGGCAAATAATGCCTAAAAGGTCAACTTATACACTACTACAGCGGTAGTAAAATAAAAAAAGTAAAATAAAAAAAAAATGAATATTAAAAAAAAAAATTAAAGTTGGTGCTGCTGAACTACTAGGAGCAGCAGATTAGCACACCAGTCCCACTCCCCAACACTGCTAGACTAATAGCACTGGGCTCTTATAGTAGTAGTAGTAGTAGTAGTAGTAAAACAACAAAAAAATAAATAAAAGCAGTCCTTACAAGGACTACTGTTATTGCAGCAGTCAGCAGATGAGATCAGAAGCAGGACAGCTGCCCACTGCAGCTACATACAGAGCACTGCAGTAGAAGGTAGATTACTAGCCAGCAAAGCTACCTAAGCTTAAATGTCCCTCAAACCCCTGCAGACTTCTGTCCCTCCAATAACAGAGCAGTATCAAAACGATTACTAGCCAGCAAACTTTCAACTGTCCCTGAAATCACTAACAGGCAGCAGCTCTCTCCCTACACTATCTCTTCAGCACACACAGGCAGAGTGAAAAAACGCTGCAGGGCTTCGGTTTTTATAGGGAAGGGGAGTGGTCCAGGGGAGAGCTTCCTGATTGGCTGCCATGTACCTGCTGGTCTGGGGTGAGAGGGCAAAAAAAAGCGCCAACAATGGCGAACCCAAAATGGCGAACGTCGCGCGACGTTCGCGAACTTCCGGCGAGCGCGAACACCCGATGTTCGCGCGAACAAGTTCGCCGGCGAACAGTTCGCGACATCTCTAATCAGCAGTCAAATACTCTTTTACTGAAAGAAGACGTTGATATAAAACAAAAGGTACGGATGGCATTGCTTCTTGTATCATACTGTGAAAAACATTCCATTTTGACAAACCAAAAGAAAATGAAAAAAATCAGGGAAGTCAGTATTTCTTAGTTGTAAGTATTCTGGGCTTCAAAGGTAGTTTTGATGTGCATGACAAGCCAGAGAAGCTGACATTTTGTGAGATCAGCAATACCAGGAAACCTTTTATTGCTCCGAACACGCCTTTTTCTGTGGCGGCTGAACACTTCAACAAAATTAATCAAAGTCCATTCCTTGCTGACAGGCTTTGAAGTGGTAATTGGATAATTATTTTCTTTGCTGATTCTGCTTTGCTAGTAGTTTACTGACTGCTCACAGATTCAACCTGTTCTGTTATCAAGTGAAAAAATTTATGGAAAAGTGATGACCATACTAACAATAATGCAAAAAAGTTACAGCTGTGTCCGTGTTAATGGTCTGCTCGCAACTGTCTGTCTTCATATTGATTACAGTAAACTACATTAGGCACCAGTAGTTCAGTAATGTTTTACAATCTTACAAATGCATCACATGGAAAAGTACATGGAAAAACACTAAGAAAATTGAGCGAAAATCTGAATCGTACATTTTTTTTATCTGTCTTCTTTTTCCCCGAATCGCTCGATTTCTTGGATCTTTGTCCGAAAAGTCTGAAATTGTCGGATTTTCAGGCTAATTCCAGAGGAGACCACAAAACCTCCAAATAGGATACGGACCTCTCCAATTAACTTATATACAACCTTGGTAGGTCTGAGATGCAGGATTTTTAGATTCTGACTTTCTCCATCCTTGGGGTAGAATAAATCTCGAGAAAAAAAAATTCCACAAAAAATTCGAATTTTATAGTAAAAAAAACTAGTGATGGGCGAATTTATTCGGCAGGGGCGAATTTATTCGGCAGGCGCGAATTTGCGGGGAATTTCCAAGTTTTGCCAGTGAAAATTCGCCGGCGTCAAAGTTTGCAAATTTTTGTCATTCAGACTTTAATAAATAACCCCCTAAAACTTTAAAGAAACCCAATATGATTGTTTTGCCACCAGTAGGAATCAATGCAGTTTAGTTCCAAGGTACTGTTTTATTCTTACAGAGAAAAAAGGAAATAATTAATGTATTAAAATTTCTTATGTAGATGGCCTTCTTGAAACTTGGAGCTTTCAGAATAATGGGTTCACAGATAAGGGATCCAATGCCTGTTTTTTGTGTATTTTCAGATTATTCTAAAATATTTGTATGCAGAATGTGTTCTACAGTATGTGTGTGTATATACAGTACACATACATACAGTACACACACACACACACTGAGATGAACAAAACTAAAGTCATGAATGTGAATGAATAGCAGCTGGTGCCCAGGTGGTTAAAGTGTAATATATATTTAATTAAATAATAGAAAATATAAACAAAATAAAAATTTTAAACATAATACCTGCACTTGCGTTTCCTAGTTTTGTTTTTCTCTTTTGTTAGTATTAGGATTTTGTTGCCAATTTTACGTGACTCGCCAAAGAATTTGAGGGAAAATAAATATACACACATCCATCCAAAACTCATTCACATTGAAAATACATTAGCAATTTCCCCCACAAAACACCAATCTTTTTTCTTCTTTAGACTGAACTCATTTTCTAATTAAGTAACTGAAGAAATGAAGAGTTCTAGATGATTGCCTCATTTCCTAATGCAATTCCTTCCCAGCACATTTAAGCAGCAGAAATAATTCTAAACCTCTTTAATTCTGCAAAACTGCATTCACTTCTTTGCATAAATGTTGTTCTGCGCTTATTTCCAAAGTTTTGGTCAGAGGTAACATGCACTCATAATTACATTAGCCTGTTTTATGGATAGAAATGTATAATACTGTTACATGGTTTATTTTTTCATCTGCAGTGTATACTTGCTTTTCTTAATAATTATATTTCTATAACTTGCATTTGCTTCTCTAAAAGTCTGTGTTCTCAACTAGTGATGGGCAAATTTGGGGTGTTTCGCTTTGCCGGAAAATTTCAAAACGGCGCCGGCGTCCATTTTTTTACGCTGCCGAATTTTCCCTGCCAAATTTTCGCTGCGGTTTCACAAATTTATTCGCCAGCAGCGAATCGTGGGAATTCGCCGCAAATTCGCGCCTGGCGAATAAATTCACCCATCACTATTCTCAACTTGCCTCTCTCTTTTTGCTGCTACTTATTTCCTATAAGGCAGGGGTCAGCCAGTAGCCAAAAAACATTATAGTATATATGCTTGTGAAGATTCTCATTCGTCCAGGTCATGGTATATTTGTAGAAATAAGTCAAATCAACTGGACTTGCTAAGGCAAAAACACAGCAAGTCCAGTTGATTTGACTTATTTCTACAGATATTATAGAATATAAATAGACTGTTTTATGCAATTGGCTAATAATGCCCTGCCAAGAAAAATGTAAATCTATCCTTTAAGCTGGCCATATACGCACAGATCCTATCGTACGAATTGAGGGTTCGTACGATTTTCAGATCGTGTGTGAAGAGTGCCGATATCTTTCGTCCGCCAGAGTCCATTGCGCATCATAATCGGACTGTTTGGCCATACGGCCGAACGTTCAGATTACCCCCGATATAGCCATGCTCGTTAATGGCATATCGGAAAAGATCTGCTCGTTTGGCGATGTCGCCAAACTAATGGATCTTTGCGTCTATGGCCACCTTAACATTGCATCCTATAGTTCAATTCTTAGAGACCATTCAGAGAGATGTACTTTAAATGTTTAGCTTCCTTGCCTATGCATTCAGTTGACAAACATTGTATTGTTTTAAATGTCAGTAGTTATAACTGGAAGATTATGAAATCCCAAAACCCAATGCAAACTACACATGCCCACTTGTTTTATCTTTGGTAAATTGCAAATGGTCAGGCATGGTCTTCTCTATTTCAGGTGCAATAAAAATACACATACATCATTTTTGCAACAATAATGTACCTACTTTTGTAAATAATAAGGATATTAGAAGTTATTTAGAGGCTATGCAAATACAGGTATGGGATCCGTTATCTGGAAACCCGTTATTCAGAAAGCTCTGAATTACGGAAAGGCTGTCTCCCATACAGTAGACTCGATTTTATCCAAATAATCCAAATTTTTAAAAATGATTTCTTTTTTCTCTGTAATAATAAGACATTACCAACTAAAATATAATTAATCCTTATTGGAAGCAAAACCAGCCTATTAGGTTTATTTAACATTTTATTGTATTAGGATTATGTATTAGGTTTATTTAATGTTTATGTATTAGGTTTATTTAATGTTTACATGATTTTCTAGTAGACTTAAAGGGATACTGTCATGGGAAAAAACATTTTTTTCAAAATGAATCAGTTAATAGTGCTGCTCCAGCAGAATTCTGCACTGAAATCCATTTCTCAAAAGAGCAAACAGATTTTTTTATATGTAATTTTGAAATCTGACATGGGGCTAGACATATTGTCAATTTCCCAGCTGCCCCAAGTCATGTGACTTGTGCTCTGATAAACTTCAATCACTCTTTACTGCTGTACTGCAAGTTGGAGTGATATCACCCCCCTCCTTTTTCGCCCCAGCAGCCAAACAAAAGAACAATTGGAAGGTAACCAGATAGCAGCTCCCAACACAAAAAACTGCCTGGTAGATCTAAGAACAACACTCAATAGTAAAAAACCATGTCCCACTGAGACACATTCAGTTACATTGAGAAGGAAAAACAGCAGCCTGCCAGAAAGCATTTCTCTCCTAAAGTGCAGGCACAAGTCACATGACCAGGGGCAGCTGGGAAATTGATTATATGTCTAGCCCCATGTCAAAATTGAATATAAAAAATCTGTTTGCTCTTTCGAGAAATGGATTTCAGTGCAGAATTCTGCTGTAGCAGCACTATTAACTGATTCATTTTGGGAAAAAAATGTTTTTCTCATGACAGTATCCCTTTAAGATATGGAGATCCAAATTACTGAAAGATCCGTTATCCAGAAAGCCCCAGGTCCCGAACATTCTGGATAACAGTTCCCATACCTGTACAATACAAAGGCACAATGGGGCAAACATTTATAAGGCTATATTTTACCTTTACCTGTTACCCAGAATGTTTGGGACCTGGGGCTTTCCAGATAACGCAATTTGGATCTTCTACATGATCTCGGCAGGTCTGAGTTGGGGTGCTTTTTATTTGGACTTTTAACACAATCAGTGTTTAATAAATGACAAAAAATCAAGTTTTTTTTTCTCCGAAAAATTTTTTCACCTGTAAAAGTCTGACCAGAAAAAAATTGGACTTTCATAAATAAACCTCTTACTCTCTATCCCTGTCCCAGTGCCACAAAAGAAGCCCAGTAGTTTCTACAGCTTGCTCCTCATCTGAACAGGCAGTAGTTGTAACTTTAAAATCAAACAAAAAGGTTTATCTGTCTAACACCTATTCTAAATTATTTTCTCCCTATGCAAGCACCAGGAAAATAACTAGAAGGCACCCTTTACTCTACAGAAAAATAAAGTATAACCAAAAGAAAAAGAAAACAAGAACAAAAACACTGACAGCATTTCAAGCTTCCAGTTTACATACTTGCTAATTATCCAGGCAGAATGCAGACAGATGAGATTAAATGTAACCTGAAAATCCTGTTCATGCAGCCTGAGACTGACACTTTCATGTTACAACAAGCAAGTAAAGGCCATATTACCCAAGTCTATTGCTTTTCCCCTGCCTCTCAGAACAGGGAAGGGTTAATGCTAATAAGCAGTACAACTGTAATGTTATTTTTCAATTGAAACTATAAACTTTTTTATAACACACCTGTGATTTGACATGGAAACACTGAAGGTGCAGATGCTTCTTTGCCGGGTGTATTCCCTGTTGTGCTTTTTTAAACACCTCCACATATGGTTTTCCTCATTCCTGTAAAGCTGCCTGTTGTTTATGCCATATAAACAGAACAGATTGATTTTACACTAAGCAAGTCAATGGATTACACTGTGAAGGGAAAGACAAATTATACACTTCTTTGTTTGGTAAAACTCAGTCCTTTGTATCTTCCCTTGTGCTTTAATTCATAATGGACCTGAGTAAAAGAACTGAAAGCATTTAGCAATGGCACAAAATAGGATCTATAAATATAATACCATTATTTGGCCCAATAGACTACTCCTCTTCTGCGCTACAGTCGACTTCATAGTAAGTCCAGAATCTTACCTTCCTCTTGTAGCATTTGTGCATATACTATATTTATAAATTCTCACTGAATATTTGCTGTCTTTAGCTACTTACAGGAAAAAACAAAATTTTTTAAAACCAAATTTGTTTTGTGGATCTTTTTTTTTTTTTAGTTTTTTAAGTTTGAGTCTTTCAGTGTCTGCTGGGTTCTTCTCATCCTTTTCCAGCCATTTATCTGAAAAGGAGGGTTTTTAAATATTTGCACTGTCCACATTCGTCTTCCCTGAGGAAGATCACTATTCAGTAATCAAAATGTTGGACTTTGTTTTCAATAATAAACTATCATTACTGATCCTGTTCTGCTTTAGTCTATGTCCAGGGCAGGATTTACATAGTGGGTGCCCCTAGGCCCACTGCCGTTCATCGCCCCCATCCCCTCCCTTTATTCGTGCATATTTTCATCATCTGGACCGGAGCAATGGGGATTGGCACATGGGAAATTTAAAAAAATGATTGTATCTCCAGTGCATCACCTGTGTTTCTGAACCAATGTGGGTATGGTTGGGCAGCATTAGGGATGCCGGCGAACTTGTTTGCGCGAACATCGGCTGTTCGCGTCCGCCGCAAGTTCGCGAGCGTCCGCCGCAAGTTCGCGAACGTCGCGCGACGTTCGCCATTTTGGGTTCGCCTTACCTGGCGCTTTTTTTTGACCTCTCACCCCAGACCAGCAGATACATGGCAGCCAATCAGGAAGCTCTCCCTCCTGGACCACCCCCACACCCCCTGGACCACTCCCCTTCCATATATAAACTGAAGCCCTGCAGCGTTTTTTCATTCTGCCTGTGTGTGCTTGGAAGAGAGGAGAGAGCTGCTAGTGATTTCACTGATTTGAGGGACAGTTGATAGTAAGTTTGCTGGCTAGTAATCTACTTGATACTGCTCTGTATTGGAGGGACAGAAGTCTGCAGGGATTTGAGGGACATTTTAGGGTAGCTTTGCTGGCTAGTAATCTACCTTCTACTGCAGTGCTCTGTATGTAGCTGCCTGCTGTGGGCACTGATCTCTTCTGATCTCATCTGCTGACTGCTGTAATAACCCAATAGTCCTTGTAAGGACTGCTTTTATTTTCTTTTTTGTTGTTTTACTTTGCTACTTTAACAGCCAAGTGCTATTAGTCTAGCAGTGTTGGGGAGTGGGACTGGTGTGCTACTGTGCTGCTCCTAGTAGTTCAGCAGCACCAATCCGAGAATATTTTTTTTTTTAATATACATATAATTTTTTTTTTTATTTTACTTATCTTACTGTTCTTTAAGGTGTCCAGTGCTGTTTGCTGTTCTTCATAGTAGTGCACCAATAGTAGTGCACTTGCAGGCATTATTTGCCCAGTGGCCATCTAGCTGTGTGAGCTTGTTCACATTCTGTCTAAATATCAATAATAATACCGTCTCCAGAAACACCACCTGAGTGACGTTTTTCAAGCAGCAATAATATATTCCGTATCCACCACTGCTGTAGTGTATACGTTGACCTTGTAGGCATTATTTGCCCAGTGTGTTCTTCATTTTCAAACCACTGCCACTTAGCTGTGTGAGCTTGTTCACATTCTGTCTAAATATCAATAATAATACCGTCTCCAGAAACACCACCTGAGTGACGT